>NC_056740.1:480631092-480707417 GCF_019279795.1 Protopterus annectens
GACGCCCGGGGAAGGACTAAGGCACAGACTGACCCGGGGAAGGACTAAGGCACAGACTGACCCGGGGAAGGACTAAGGCACAGACTGACCCGGGGAAGGACTAAGGCACAGACTGACCCGGGGAAGGACTAAGGCACAGACTGACCCGGGGAAGGACTAAGGCACAGACTGACCTGGGGAAGGACTAAGGCACAGACCGACAGACTGACCGGGAAGGACAGGGCATCCACTTTCCAAGCCATGCAGTGATGCTGCCTGGTGCAGAACTTGCTGAGCTGATGGTTGGTGTCGGAGGCAAAGAGGTCAACCTTCGGGTGCCCCATTTCTGAGTTATTAGGGTGAAGGTTCTTTTGTCTAGCTGCCACTCGTGTGGGTCCAGAAGATTTCTGCTCAAGTGGTCTGCCAAAGAGTTTAGAGAACCTGGCAGGAATTGTGCTAACAGGTGGAGTTGCATGGCAAAGGCTGTGTGCCAAAGGGTCATGGCCAGCCTGGATAGAGGGTAGGCGTGAATCCCTCCCTGCCTGCTGATATACCACATTACAGTGGTGTTGTCTGTTTTGAACAGAAGAGCCCTTGGGGAGAGTAGGGGCCTGAAAGCTGTCAATGCGTACTGACAGCTAACATCTTTCTGGTTGATGTGCAGATGGATTTGCTGTGGGCTTCATTGGCCCTGTATGCACCTGCCATCCAGGTGAGCATCCCAGGCATACTCAGACGAGTCTGTGGTGAGGGTCTGGGCGGCTGGGGGTGGTGAGAAAGGTAGTCCCTTTTTGTGGAAGCATGCTGCTGCCCACCAAAGAAAATCTTTCCTTAGGCAAGGTATCACTGGTATAAGACTTTCCAGGTCTTGAGTGCCGACACCAAAGGCTTTTTAGATACCACTGAAGTTTCCTCATATACAATCTGGCATATGGAATATGCAAGATGACGTGAACCCCAGAGCTTACAGGATTTTCCCTGCAGATAACTGTCTGGTGGCTAGTTGAGAAGTAGGCTGTTAAGCAAGTTTGCTTTTCTGGTGTAAGGAATGCCATCTGGGATGCTGTGTCCAGGGTTGCTCCCAGGAATATAATCCTTTTCGCTTTGGATTTCTTTTCGCTGATAGTGCACCCTAGGGAGGTCAGTAGGGACTTTACAAAGGCCAGGTACTTGAGCAGCTTTTCTTGATTGTCTGCCCAAATTAGGCAGTCTAAGTATGGGTAAATTTGGATATTCCTTTGTCTGCAAAAGGCAATGGCGGGAGCCAGACATTTTGCGAAAACTCTGGGAGCAGTAGATAAGCCAAAGGGAAGCGCAGAGAACTGAAAGTGCAGGGATCCTTCCCTGAAACGGAGATATTTCCTGCACGATTCTCTGATAGGGATGTGGAGGTAGGCCTCTTTTAGGTCTAGGGTGGCTAGCCAAGCATCCTTGGAGAGCATGGGTAGCAGTTGCTGAAGGGTTAGCATTTTAAATTTTGGTATCACCAGGAAGGTGTTTAGAATGGATAGAGGATGGGGCGCCAAGTGCCCTTTTTCTGGGTACCAGAAATAGTCTGGAGTAGAAACCTTGGCCTATATGATCTGCAGGAACATGCTCTATTGCCCTCAGAGAGCAGGGAAAGGACTTGCTTTTTCACCTCTGCCCACTGGTTTAGAGGTAGATCTGGGAACCCTTTTGGGATTGGAAGTGTGTGGAAAGAAAATCTGTATCCCTGGGACATTATGTTGAGGACCCAGCGGTCGATGGTAATGGTGGCCCAGGTGCTTGCGTGAAAGGAGAGTTTTTCCCCTGGGGTAAGTGTAGGTGGGCAGAGGGAGGGAGTGGGGGGGGGAAGAGTCTCATTGTGAATTCTTACCACGCGGGGGTGGCTTAGAACTCCATGATTTTGAAGTGGATAAATCCCACTGTTTTTTCTCTGCATTCCCTGTGGGTGCTGTCTGTGGGGTCTGCTTCCCCAGGTCTGGGCTGAACTGGTGAGAGCAGGAAAGGACCACTGCTTGGAGGGGCAATGCCTGCTGAACCCCAGTGGCTGGACCTGTAGGAAATCCTTAACTGTCTGCATAGATTTAGCTTTTTCTTCCATTTTTAAGACCTCTTCTGCCTTAGTGCCAAATAAGCTGCCTTTGTGCAAGGGTGCATCCAATAATTAGGTTTAACATGGTCTGGCAAGGGCTGTTCCTTAAGTCATGCATGTCTAAGTACAGAACCGGTGACTGTTGCCCTGCAAGAATCTTCTAGGGCGTCAAAACCACACTGTAAGGTATGCTTAGTCACTTGGCTTGAAGAATGCATTAACTCTTGTAAGTCTTTAGATTCTGCACAAGCAGGAAAGGAAGACACTTTGAGGCGTTCCATGGTATGTTGCTGAAATCTTAGCGTGTGGAACTGGCAATTTAGTGCTCTGATAGCAAGAGTAGCAGAGGTGTACACTTTTTTTTACCCCATCTGTCTAATGCTCAGGAATCCCTATCTGAGAGGGTGGGATTCAGAGTTTGCTGTAATTCCTTTGGGCCCTTGAGAAATTACCTCAGGGTCAGCAGTAGGGTTTTTGAAAAGAAATTTGTGAGAGTCAGGGACTAATACCAGTCAGGTTTTCTGGGTGCAGGAGGGAGGGTGTCAGGAGTCGAACTGGATTCCAGAAAATCATCGTCCACAACATCCAGGACCGGGGAATTGCCAGGGGTCTGTGCTGTGGAAGATCCAGGAATTCTCAGAGTCTCTTTTTAGACTGAGGGTAGTCCTGACATTCCCAATGGAAATGCTCCCTTAAGGTTATGAAGGGTTTCCCCAAAGAAGCAGTCCTCGGGTGGAGAGGCTGAAGGAATGGATTCCTCTGCATCAGAATCCTCTTAAGCAGAGAGGGGTTGTATATCTTCATATTCAGATGCATCAGAGTCAGACTCCTGTTGAGACAAAACTACTGGGGACAGATCTCTTTTCCTTTTGGCAGCATGACAAGGTCTTCCACCATTTTAAGCATTTGAGACTAAGGCATGGAAGCAGGTGCCAGAGAGTGGGTTGGTTTCTTGGGTGTGGTTTGTACCCTGGGCCGTAGAAACTCTGTAGTTTTTGAAAGAATGGTAGACATGAAAGAAGTCGGCTTGTGAAGAGAATCGAAGTGCGAAGTACTTCTTCAGAAGCCGATGCCTGCTCAGCGGCTCTGGACCCATCAGAGGGTGAGACAACCGCAGGCTCCTTAGTCAAAGAGGAGTTTTGCGGCATACCTGACTACGAAAGGGCCTTGGTACGGACCTGCAAATCCACAGAACTGGGCATCAGAGGCGGCGAAAGCACCTCACTGCGGACCGGAAACTGATGACTAGCTTAACAGAAGCATCTTCAGTAGGTTTGGATCTGTGCGGTGCCGGTCTTTATCCTTATGTTTTTTCGGAAGATCTGCTGCCGGATGGCTTACTGAAGCCGTATCGGAATTAGAGGACTGTAAGCGAAAATATCTAGCTACAATAAGGGCCCGACAATGTATAGTTCTGCCGTTAAAGCACAAAAGTGACAGCGAGGAACATCATGGTCTAGGCCTAAGCAAGTGACGCAGTAAGAAAGTCTCTATGTGGTATTTGCTTTCCCACAGGCGAGACAACTGTTAACTTTTTCTGACATCAGAGCAAGAAAAAAGAATCCCCAACAGGGTACTTAGATTTTAGAGGACTTCAGCTTCAATTCGGAAGATGAAACTCTGGTACTGGCTGACCAGCACTCATGCAAGCCGCTTCTGCTTAGGGATCCTCAGCAAGAAAGACTGATTTAATGGCATCGGTTGCCGTACTTTATACTATTGATGTCAGTCCTGAAGCGAAAGCAACCAACACAGAAATACTAAGCCTCTGGTATTCGTACCGGCCAAGGGCTACCCTGGTAGGGATAGCTCAAATGTGATGAAAGCAACAGTGAAACACTAAGAACATCATTTGTGTCTGTGTGAAATTCAATGACCGCTCCCAATTTGCAATCTGCAAATTTAGTCAGAGACTACTGACATTGGCAATGACGTCTGAAATAAATGCCAAAAAGATGTCCAGGGACTGATCCCTGGGGGACTTCCACTTGTGACTGGCCTCTTAGTAGAGATGCCCCCGCCCCCCAATTCTGGTCCAAGGACTGATCCCTGAGGGACTCCCCACTTGTGACTGGCCTCTTAGTAGAAATGCCCCCCCCCCCAATTCTGGTCCAAGGACCGATCCCTGAGGGACTCCCACTTGTGACTGGCCTCTTAGTAGAGATGGACCCCCCCCCCATTCTAACTTCCTGGGTCCTGTCTGAGCCAGTTGGCTAACCAATGGATGACAAATGGGTTTGTACCTAATCTCGAGTTTGTCAACAATGCCCGAGTGGGGTATTGTGTCAAATGCATTGGCCAGGTCAAGGTAGGCAGTGTGAACAATTTTGCCCTCATCCATTGCTTTGGGGACCTTGCCAAAGTAGTCCAGTCATGAGTAGGCATGATCTGTCCTTGACAAAACCAAACTGGGTTGGGTCCAGTGTCTGGAAGTTAACTAAAATCTCTATTGATCATCTCCATGATCATTCTTTTCCATTGCTTTACTAGTGAGACTTCTAGAGATGTAGTTTCCAGGGTCTGTAGATGGCCCACCTTTGTGCAGAGGGATGACAAGTTTCCTCTCACCATTCATGAGGCACAAAGCCTGTTTGGAGGCTACAACAGTAATTCCAGACGCCCTGAGAGATCATGTTTCATGCTATTTAGAAGGCATCCTGGGATACTGTCTGGGCCCACTGATGCAGTATTCTTGGTCTTAGAGCATTAAGGACCTGTTCTCTAGTGATAGTAGTGGGAGTTATAGTTGATATTTCCTGATGGAAGGTTGAGGGGAGAGAGGAGTAAAGCTGGAGCCGAATTCATCAGCCAGAAGATTTGCTATATCTTCTGGCTCAGTATAGGTAGCACCATTTACAATGAGCTCTGCACACAATTGTGTATTGCCTTTGACGTTGTGGACATAAGCTAAAGAATGCCTTGTGGTTGTCCTTGGCTTGGGAGACCAAACTTGCCTCAAAATTTGGCTTTGGCAGACTACTTGTCCTCAGATTTCTTTGTGTAGTTTCAGGAGAATGCTTATCATGCTGGGTGCTGCACCTCCTAATTTTTGCCATGAATTCTTCCTCCTGTTATACATTCGATTGATTTTGCGATTCCACCAGGGTGGCTTTTTTTTTTTTTTTTTGAGTTAGTTCTGTACTTCTTCCTGGTGGGTACAGCTGCCTTTATGTAGCTATTAACATGCTTGTACAGGGTTTCTGTGAACAGTTCTGCATAGACAGAGGTTTTCTCAGGGTTTAGGGGGGCTTGAAATTTCGCCAGGTTCTCAACAGTAGAAGGTTAGCCTTAGAATAGTTCCCGATTACCAGTTTAGCTGGGGGTCCAGGTTTTATTTAATTTATTTTTTACTTCAAAAGGAGACCATTTTGTGGTCTGACCTTATCAGGGAAGGCATTACAGTAGGGGTGTGCAGCATTCTCCCATATTAGTAAGAACCAGATCCAGTATGGATGCACCCCTGGTTGGTGTATCGACTACCTGGTTCAGGGAGTTCTCTCTGTGCATGTACGTTTGATGTTGTATAGGATTCCCAGTTAATAGTGGGGTAAAGTCGAGCATGAATATGGTATTAGATTGGATGGTTAGTGTTTCTAATAAGTTTAAATGCATGGTATGGGTTTCCCGAGTCAGAGGGGGAGCTATAGTTTGCAAGGAAGTGGTATAGGATTTTATCTATGGTGATTTGAACATGAAACAGCTCAAGTGTACTGTCCTGTTTGACCAGCTTTAAAGTATATTTATTTTTGATGTAAACAGAGACACCTCTACCTTTAGTCCCTGCCTATGAAGTAGCTGGTCTAATGTGTGGAAGGCATTATAACCTTGCACTGTTGGTGTGCTCTCCCTGTCTTTAAACCATGTCTCTCTGACTGCACAGACACCACCATTCTCTAAGGTAAAGACAACTTCTAGGGATGTTTTTTTTTGTTTAGGCTCCTAGCATTGAGCAGTAATACCTTTAGATTTTCTTGGTTTTGATTTGCTATGCTAGAAGTACTTTCAATTTGGTGTTGCCTAAAAAAGGCACTATGGGGGAAGACAATGTTTTAGCTAATATTCAAAAGCCTAAAGGGGGAGAAGTACAGACCATCCCTGGCAAAGCAGTGTGGTCTGTTGACCATCTCCTTCCATGCTTACAAATACTGCATCCCCTTAGAATTACACCAGAAACTAAACCAATTACTTATAGAAACGTAATTTAGAAAAAGAAAAACCTTTTTCTGCAATACTACACTGAGCAGTACAGTGTCATGTCACCAATATAAAGTTTGGGGGGGGGGGGTGCAGCAAAGAAATAGGTTGGGGAGAGTATGGATCTGTAGGATATACCTTTACATGGATTACTACCAGATAACCCCACCTTCAGTTCAGGAAAACAACTAGCATCAAGCACCTTCTCTTTCTATTTCCTTTCTGTTGTGGTTCCGCTTGCACCGGTGGTCTCTACACTGATGTAGCTCCCTTAACACGGTACTTGACCGATTTACAGCTAGTCAGGTTAATTACAGGTGCTTCCAAGTTCTTCACAGTACTCTAGTTTTCTGGTGTCTGCACTGTTTACTTTGGTCTAGTCACCCTGCACAATTTGTGTGCCCACCACCATTAGAAACAGCTCCTAGACTTTCTTTATGCAAGCTTTTGCTGACAAGGTTAAACTTGCATTCTGTACTCTGTCATTACTCCCAGTTTGGGGCTGAAATGGACAAGTAGCAGTCCACAATCGTTGACAATAAAAGGGCAAGAATAATTACCTCTGGACTGTCATATACCCTGCGATCTTCATGTCTGTCACTCCTGCGTTCATCATTGTATCGCCTGTAATCATGGTCCCTGTCCAAGTCTCTGTCTCGATCTCGTCTGCTTCTTGAATCTCTATTTCTGCCCTGGTCAGAGCCATAACGACCACTGCGTTCACTTCGACTTACACTGCAAATAAGAGATAAATAATGGGCAGTAGAACATTTCAAATCCATCCAGCAACAGCTCTGAAATAAACTTTGCCAAATTGAAAAATGGTTTATGTATCAAATGGCATACAGGTATTTCACTAAAACTGCACACCTATCCAAACACATTCATCTATCATATGCAGATGTTCTTTTCAAATCTGCTGTGCAGACTTGAAGTTATGGATTTTCAAATCTATATACAGAAAAAAACAGACATCATATAAAACTCTGAACAATAATTTGAGCAAAGCTAAAATATTAACACAAAGACTATACAAATTTCACATTTGTACTTCAGACATCTTTTACATTAGTTTTCACCCTAGCAATCCTAGCCAATAGTTGCACTTGTAAAATAGTCAAACTAAGTTACAGCCAACAAGCACGCAAGCTGCAGAAGAGACTACAAGTAGCAGAAATCTGCAATATATCACAGTGCACCATACTTCCAAGGAAAAAAGTAACGTTAAAATTGGCAAAGAAATTACTGCTGAGTTTCTCACCATACAATCAATAGAAAAAGATGACATGATGTGAATGAAGAAGGACACCTGGGCAACATTTAATATTTCGGGTCTATATTATATCCTCGAACGCTTAAAAAAGCGAATGCTGATTGATCGAACTTATTTTCGCGTAACGGCAAAATAATGAAGCAGCAGAAACTCTATTTTTTTCCTAGGGAAAAAAATTCAGTTGTCCATTTCTGTTGCTTCGACATTTTCAGTGTTATGATTCTGCAGGTCCAGCTAGGAAGCTTGCAGTTTTGACCTTCAAGAGGCTTCAATGACATCTAAATGTTTATATCTTCAATTTCCTCATATATATATATATATATATATATATATATATATATATATATATATATATATATATATATATATATATATATATATATATATATATATATATATATATATATATATATATATATATATATATATATATACACACACACACACACACACACACACACACACACACACACACACACACACAGTACACTGTTTATGTGGAGCTTTTCTCTCCGGGCATCTGCTGAAAATGGACCTACGTCTAGTCGGATACTCCCGGTCACAAGGGAAATCACAGTCCGTAACTATTACGAACTTTTTTTGTATTAGATTCTCCGATCTGGTGTTGGCTCCCACCAGTGATGCATCAAGGAGCACACTGTAAAACAAAACTAGACACTGGCAGGCAGACATCATTTCCTAGTAAATTATAAACAGAGCAACATACTTCTGAAAAACTCAAGCTTTCCAACACAGACTTTGCTAGGAAAAAAAAGTGCATCTTTTCCAAGTTCTTTCTAGTAGCTTACTCATGGAAAACAGCACTTAAAGTACAATCGTAAAGGTTAAATGTAGCACAATAAGGGAATGACTAGGCATACCATATTTTCACATCCAAATGTGGCCTACAATAAAGCCAGGAGACACACCACTGCCACCCTCCCCTCTGCCAATGTTTTACACAGTGTTTTTAATGCATTAATTATGCCCCTAAGTGAGGAGGAGCAGAAGACTTAACAGGGCTACATTCAGCAGCATGCACAAACAACAACTCAAGTGAGGTCACCCTCTACAAACAACTCTACAGGATGGCAAAAACTCAAATGACCTTGTCTGTTAGAAATGCAATGACATCTGCCATTATGGATAAGATCCGTTATGGCGCTCCATGAATTTATACAGAACACCATGAGTGTGTTTGAGCAAGAGTACAACATTTTCATACAGGCTGCATTTTCTGACAGACATGTACAAAGGCATTTATTCTGCTTAATTTAGCTGGTTCAAAAGCCACCGAAAGAGAACATTCATTCATGTATGTGGGGGGGGGGGGCACCATTATAGAGGTACAGGCTGAAACATTTTACACAGGAGACCAAAAGCCTGGTGAAACTTTTGCAGCACATACAACTGACTTGAGAAACGAAGCTAAAACCTGCAACTATGGTGATTAAAGGGAGTCGTACACGTAAGACAGGCTTGTGTGTGGTATTAAAGATGTGTCAATTGTCATAACTGTGGTGGAAAGGAATCTAAAAGAGAAAAGTGCTTAGCTTTTGGACAGCAGTGCCACAGATGTAAAACGTGGAATCATTTTCACAGGTTTTGTAAATCAGGAGGTCCGTTCTTTTATTAAGAGAACATTCAGAGACAAGTCGATCGATTAGAAAGCTGTGACCCTACTTTTTATGTTGATGTGCGTCTGTGCTTGATTAAACAGTCACTGCAGTACACTTGTGGGGAAAGAATGAAGTATTTTTGTACTGTTCAGATCAATGAAAGACCCACAGAGCTCAAAGCTGATACTGGTTCAAAATGCAAGGTTATGCCAGCAGAAACATTTGCTAGAGTAATAGCTGGAGAGAAGCTTGATTTGGCTAAGAGTGCGAAGCTTGTTGCTTATGGTGGTTAAGAAATTCAAATAGAAGGCTCAGTAGTGCTTGCATGTTACTCTGCTAGAACAGCTACTACTTGCAATTTTACGTAGTCAAAAGGCACCTAGAGTCATTATTAGGCCTCAGAGACAGTTTGAAAATGGGACTGTTCATTTAATGAGAAAATTCCACCACGTAAGCTTGACAGACAATTGTTCAAATAGTCTGAGCAAAATCTACCTATGCTGATCTTTTTGAAGACAGACCATGCAAACTCCCAGCTGTGTACTCCACGAAGCTGGACCCTGACGTCAGACCAGCACAGAAAGTTCCAGTAGCTATGTAGGGTAGACTCAAAGCTGAGCTATGCAGAATGGTGCAACAAGAAGTGATTTGTCCAGCAGAAGAACCAACTGAATGGGTATCCTCCATTGTAGTACCTCACAAGAAAAGTTCAGATGATATCAGAATATGTATTAGTCCACGAGACTTTAACAAAGCACTAAAACAACCTCATCTTCCTATGCATACAAAGGAGTTGGTGCTCTTATGCCAAATGCCACTACTTTTTCTGTTTTAGATGCAGAGTTCATGTTGGCGAATTTTGCTAGACTGTAAATCTTCACTGCTAACCATTTTCAGTATTCCTTTTGAAAGGTACATATTTTTTGAGAATGCCATCTGGGATAAATTCTGCCAGCAAAATCTTTCAGTGTGCAATGGGAAAAAAATTTCTGGATATCCTAGTGCTATTATACTAGAGGATATTCTGGTAGGAGGTAAAGGAAGTCGAACATGATAGAAACCTCAGGAAAGTTATAGAACGAGCTTGTGAAGTGAATCTTAAGCTGAATCTTCAGAAGTGCAAATTCAGGCTACAAGAAGTTACTTATGTTGGTCATTTGTTTACTAGTTTAGGCTTACAGCCAAATCCTTCCAAGCAAATAGCAATTCTTGAGATGCCAGCTCCAGACACTGATCAAGTCATACAATGTTTTCTTCGCTTAGTTAACTACCTAGGCAAGTTCATTCCAGATACAAGCCAACTTTCAGCACTGCTAAGAGAGCCGACTTGCAAAGATGTAATTTGACCCTGATCAGACCACCACCAACAGCATTTGATGTCCTGAAACAAAGAAAGTACAGTTTTGTACCTACCATAAATGTAGATGTCCGATAGGCATGCATCTGCAGTCCTTACAAATGGGTTGTCCTGTCGTCAGGCAGCCCTTCGGTCGGCCGGATTCCAAAGTCTGGGTCTGGCCTCGGCTGATGTCGCACTTCACCCGACGTCATAGCTGCAGTTATTCGGGTATAAAGGTATCAGCCGACGCCATCTTCCTCAGTGTTTCTTGCCCCAGATGCCAGGTGCCCTCTAGGAAGGCAAATTTGGATAATTGCAAAAGTTTCCAAATAAGAGAGAGCAAAATAAAAATAAACATGTATATACATATATACAAACAAACACACCATAATAGATTCCCCCAGCTAGCTAAAAGAGGGGTAAATACCCTAGGAGTACCTCAGAGGGGAAGGAGGGGGTAATCCTGACTGCAGATGCATGCCTATCGGACATCTACATTTATGGTAGGTACAAAACTGTACTATGTCCTTCAAGGATGCATCTGCAGTCCTTACAAATGGGTAGAATACCATAGCCAAACTGGGGGAGGAGGAGTAATAAGATTATGGTGTAGTTAAGATCCCTTGCAAAACAGCAGTGGCAAAACCTGCTTGGGATCTGGAGTAGAAGGGTAAATTATAATGCTTGGCAAATGTATGCACGGAGCTCCAAGTAGCAGCCTCTAAAATGTCTTTGGTAGCCACTCCTCGTAAAAAGGCTGTGGTAGTGGCTGTAGCCCTTGTAGAGTGAGGTCTGATGTCTTCTGGAGTTTTCTTTCCATGGTAAGAGTAACAAAATCTAATGCAATTTCCTATCCACTTAGAGATTGTCTGTTTCGAAATTGCTTTTCCTTCCATTCCTGTTGCATATGCTACCAGTAGCTGGTCAGTTTTTCTATTATTCTTGGTCCTGTCCAGGTAGTAGCGTAATTGTCTATGTACATCCAAGGTATGCAACAGTCTTTCTCCCCTGTTCTGTGGGTTGGGGAAGAATGTAGGCAGGTGGATAGCTTGGTTCAAAGATACCCTGGAGACCACCTTTGGCATAAAAGTAGGATTAGTTCTCATGGACACTATCTTGATGGAAAATCAGGAAGGGCTGTACTGCCATTAATGCATATAGTTCAGAAACCCTTCGTGCTGAAGTGATTGCAAGCAGGAAAGCAGTTTTCCATGATAAGTACTGTAATTCTGCTGTTGCTGCTAGCTCGAAAGGAGGTAGTGTCAACTTTTCTAGCACAAAGTTCAAGTCCCATGCTGGCAATGGTGGCTTTCTTGGTGGTTTTACATTTTTAATTCCTCTCAGAAATTGCCTGAGCAGAGGATGTGAGAAGACTGGAGGATCCAAGTTGTATTCTGCTGAAATAGCTGATGCATGAATCTTAATGGAAGAATAGGACAGGCCATTGTGGAAGAGCTCTGCCAAGTATTCCAGGATGTTAGCTATGTTTACCCGTGACACATTTTCTCCTTTTTCAGTACTCCAAATGAGATATCTTTTCCATTTTTCTGAATAATTTTTTCTTGTTGAGGGTCTGCGAGCCTCCAAGATAATGTCTTTAACCCTTTGAGATAATTCTGGGTTATTTGTTCTTAAGCAATGTTCCAGGCAGCCAGCTGCAGTGTTTTCAGGTTTGGATGCAGGGTTTTGAAGTTGTTCTGTGTTAGCAGCAAGGGAACTAGGGGTAGAGGCCATATTTGTTCCCGAGACATACTCCTCAGTAATGGGTACCAATGTTGCCTTGGCCAGTCTGGAGCTATCAGGATGATCCTTGGACGGTCTTCTATGATCTTCAGTAGCACCTTGTGCATCAAAGGAAGAGGTGGGAATGCATATGCTGTCAGGTTTTTCCAACTGAAAGATAGGGAGTCCACTTTCCAAGCAAGTGGGTGGTACGTCCTCGTGCAGAATTTCTTCAGTTGGTGATTGTGTGGGGATGCAAATAAGTCTATTTCTGGTAGTCCCCATTTTCCTGTAATGGTTTTGAAGATGTCCGGATGCAGCATCCATTCGTGGGCATCCGTGGGTAGTTCTGCTTAGGATGTCTGCTAGAATATTTTCTTTTCCTGGCAAAAAAATTGCTTGTAACTGAATGTTGAAGCTCAGGGCCACGTTCCATAGGTCCACTGCCATCCGGCATGGAGGGTATGAATGTGTGCCTCCCTGCTTGTTGATGTACCACATAACTGTGGTGTTGTCAGTCCTTATCAACAGTTGACCCTGTTGAAGGAATGGTCTGAATGTCTGGATTGCCAGTTTTACTGCCAGCATTTCCTTTTGATTTATGTGTAGGTGCAGCTGGTCTTGAGTCCATAGGCCTTGTATGCACTTGTCCAGCATATGCGCCCCCCAACCGAGGTCTGAGGCGTCCGTTGTGATGGTCTGGCTTGGTTGAGTGCTGTGGAAGGGCAGCCCTTTGTTTGATTGACAGGCCTGAGCCCACCACTGGAATTCTTGCTTCAGGCATGGAATTATTAGAATTTGGGTTTCCAGGCTGTGCTTGTGCTGAGACCATAAATTCCTCAGGTACCACTGTAGTTTTCTCATGTGTAGTCTGGCATGTTGCATCAATATTATGCAGGATGCCATGTAACCCAGGGCTTGCAGGACTTTTCTTGTTGTTAGCTGGTTCTGCTTTGTTAATGCCATGAAGTAGAGAGGGAGTTGCTCCTGTTTTTCTACTGTTAGGAATGCCATCTGCTTTGATGTGTCCAGCTCTGCACCCAAAAAATGTTATGCTTTGGGATGGTATCAGCCTTGACTTTTTTATATTGACTGTGTATCCCAGGGCTTGCAGTAGATGAATGACCCTTTCCAAGTCTTTTGTTAATTTGTTTTTGTTGTCCGCTTGTAACAGGCAGTCGTCCAGGTAAGGGTAAATTTGAATTCCCTGAAGCCTGCAATGAGCAATTACTGATGCCAGGCATTTCGTGAATACTCTGGGCGCAGTAGATAAGCCAAAGGGCAATGGTGAGAATTGATAATGCTCTGATCCTGCAAGAAATCTGAGGTATCTTCTGCAATTTGGTCGTATGGGGACGTGCAGGTATGCCTCCTTGAGATCTAGGGTTACCAACCAAGACTCCTTGCCCAGCATGGGAAGAAGTTGCTGTAGGGTCAGCATTTTGAATTTTGGTACAATGAGGTATGTGTTTAAAGCGGACAGGTCGAGAATAGGTCTCCATTGGTTTTCTTTTCTTGGTACCAGGAAGAGTCTGGAGTAAAATCCTTGTCCTTGTTCCATAGATGGTACCCTTTCTACAGCTCTCATCCTTAGTGAGTTATTTGTTCTAGAGCTTCTGTCTTCTGAATTGGAGGTAGGTTTGGCATTCACCTCTTCCTTGGTAGAGTATGGAAGTGAAACCTTTAACCTTGGTCTATCGTCTGTAAAATCCATTTGTCTCCTGTGATGTAATGCCAGTTTACTGAAAATAAGGCTAGCTTCCCGCCTAAGGGTGCTTCTAGTTGTTCCCTGGTAGGCGGTGCCAGAGCCAAGTCACTGTGATTGTCCTGTTGAAGTGGTGGTGGCTGGATCCGTGGCTGTACCTCGCTGGTTGTTAGCCTGCCACTGACGTCCCCTGTAGGCACCTCTGGATTGACCCCTGACTCTTGAGCGCCTATTCCTGCCTCTCTGAGCTCTGGAGGTGTCTGGAAAGGACCAATTCTTGGAAGGCCAGTTCCTGCTAAACCTTGGAGGCTGGACCTGCAAGAAATCCTTGACTGTCTGGACAGATTTCGCTTTCTCTTCCACCTTCTTGAGCACCTGTTGTGCAGGGGAGCCGAACAAATTGAGCTTATCCATGGGAGCATCTAGGAGCTTTGATTTGACATGGTCTGGTAAGGACTGCTCTTTTAACCATGCATGTCTTCTGATCACTGTACCAGTCATGGCTGATCTAAAGGAAGCCTCCAGTGCATCATAGCCGCATTTTAAAGAATGATTACTGACCTGCTGAATGTTATGTACCATTTCCTGAACAGATTTTTTGTCTAATGGTTCATCCGAGGACAGATTTTTAGTTAACTTGTCTAACAAATTCCTGATACTGAATCATGTGGCATTAACAGTTCAAGGCTCTAGCTGAAAGAGTAGCAGAAGTGTAAACTTTTTTACCCCATCTCTCTAAGGCCCTAGATTCCCTTTCAGAGGGGAGGGGGTTTTTGGCAGAGGTAGCTGCTACAGCCTTGGGTCCCTGGGAGATAGGCTCCTCTTGCAGATCCCGAAACTTATACAAATGATAATGCGTGTCCGGAACCCTGTAGTACCTATCGGGCTTAGAAGGGGCCGGAGGAAGAGAATCAGGAGCAGTACAAGCATCATTAAATGCATCATCCACAACAGTAAGTACTGGAGGAATGGCTAAAGGCCTATGCTGTGGCAAATGCAGAAAGGTTCTAAGCCTTTTCCTAGAGTCTGTAAAATCCTGGCCCTGCCATTGAAATTGTTCCCTCATAGCATGCAAGGTTTCCCCAAAGGAAAATTCCTCAGGCGGAGAGGCAGAAGGAATGGACTCTTCTGCATCAGAGTCCTCATAAGGAGAAAAAGGGCCCTCTGGAGGGTTTGAATTATCTGATTCATCAGAGTCATCATCTGTAGAAACTGGCTCAGGGGGCTCTGCTCTAGGCCTCTTCTCTGGAGGTGGGCGAGAGGCCCTGTCTGGGTGAGGTTGGGATCCCCGGATCAATGAAATGAGATCCTCTGCAAGACTAAGCATTTGTGAACTAGAGCTAGGCCTGTGAGAGGGGGTCTTAGCAGGCACAGTTTTGGAAGATTTTGCTGCTTTAGCCCTGGCAAAGGCCTTAATCGACATGGATGCAGGTGGCCTAGCAGCTCCATGTGCAGGGGTAGAAATATCCAAAGGGATAGTATCAGATAAATCCTGTGAACCTGCAAGAGCGGGTGGGATTTCAGAAGCAGATTCCACCATGCTGGATGAGGCCTCGGTAGGAGGAACGCTTTCGGCCGAAGGAAGAACCGTGGACTCTGTTTCAGCCGAAACGGAGACATTCGCGGTTGGCTTAACCGCGGTTTCGGCCGAAACCGCGGACCGCGAGTGTCGGTCCTTTTCCTTGCGCTTTTTAGATATTTGCGTAGTCGGAGTATCCGACGGCATAATGTAAGCAAAATCGGAGCCGAAAAACTCCTCAGCAAATTCCGACAGACGTCTAAGCGTCCGCCGGTTGAAAGAAGCACAGGCTAGACAAGCTGCTACGTCGTGGTCTGGGCCTAGACAAGGTAAGCAGTAAGAGTGGAAATCTTTATGAGGTATTTGTTTCCCACAAGTTAAACAGTTATTCACTTTTTCTGACATCGGCTGAGGCAAGAAAGAGTCCCCAACGGGGTACTTAGCTTTTTTGAAGTCTTCGGTAGTAGTAATCTCTGGTCCTGACTGACCGGCACTTGCAAACAGCTTCTGCTTCGGGCGCCACGCGGCAAGAAAGACTGAGGAAGATGGCGTCGGCTGATACCTTTATACCCGAATAACTGCAGCTATGACGTCGGGTGAAGTGCGACATCAGCCGAGGCCAGACCCAGACTTTGGCATCCGGCCGACCGAAGGGCTGCCTGACGACAGGACAACCCATTTGTAAGGACTGCAGATGCATCCTTGAAGGACATCTGTCAGTTCACCTACTTTAAAATACTATGATGTTTACAAACCAGTAACTCCTTCTTGTGATGCTTTGAAGTTTGGTCTTGGTGCAGCCATTCATCAAGAAGGTAGACCAGTAGCCTATGCTTCAAGAACTTGGGTCTATATTATACTAACGCTTAAATGTTCGAATCTCTAAAGGTCAACCTTTAGAGATTGAAAATTTAAGTGTTCAAAAATGTAATAAAAGAAAAAAATAAAAAGGTAAACTGAAAGGGTTTTAGTAGGGGGGTAAGCCCCCTGCATCCCCCACACCCCCTACTTAAATATACCAACTCAGAGATTGTACTTCAGTGCACGGCAGAGCGGAAACAGGAAATTCCCCATCCCCTACACTGTAGTGCGATCTTGGAGTTGGTATATGTAAGTAGCGGGGGGTGTGGGGGCACAGCCCTTCACGTGGGTAGTGCAGGGAGGCTTCCCCCCTGCTTACACCCTTTTGTTTGTTTTACTTTTATTTATCTTTTAATTTTTTAAAGATATTCGAACACTTAACTGTCGACCTTTAGAGATTCGAACATTTAAGCCTTTGTTTATCTAATATAGACCCAAGAATTCTAACCCAATCTGAGATGCAGTATGCTCAAGATAGAGAAAGAACTCCTGGCAATTGAGACTGACCACCAACGTCTAGTCACTATTTTGTGAAAGCCTATACACAGCTCCCGCGAGATTACAGCACATGGTAATGAAATCGCAAAAGTATAATTTCAATCCTGTTTACACAAAAGGAAAACTTCTTTATCTTGCTGATACTTTATCCACATCAACCAGAACAACCAATGAACAGATTTCGAACTCAAGGAAGTAAGACATTTTTCTTCCATACGTTTTTATGAACTTAGAACCCACACAGCTTCAGAGCCAATTCTCCAGGAGCTCAACCACTTTATCAGTCGAGGATGGCCGTCAAAGCAATCTTGTTTACCACTAGAACTGCAACCATATTTTCTTTAGAGATGAGATTTTGTCTGACAATGGTATCATCATGAAAGGTCCAAAACAGACTGTTCCAAGAGTATATTAACATCTTGCATCGTGGCCACCCAGGAACTGATTCTACCAAAAGAAGGGCGAGAGGACTAGTATTTTGGCCTTCTATGTCAAGAGATATTTGTAACAGCACTAAACAGCATCAACAGAAAGAACCACTTCAGCTAAACCAGATTCCTGAACTACCTTGATCGACAGTAGCTACAGACATTTTCAAATGGAATGGTCAACATTACTTGGTGTTAGTAGACTCATTCAAATTGGTTTGAGATGGACCTACTTTCTAATCTCACATCCAGTACCGTCATTACTAAGTTCAGGAGACATTTGTATGCCCATGGTAGTCCACACAAAGTTATTTCTGACAATGGCGCACAGTTTACAAGCCAGCAGTTCAAGAGATTTGCTGAAGAGTGGGACTTTATGTTACTATTCCTGAGTACCCAGAGTCAAAGGGTTTGGCAGAACGTCCAGTTCAAAGTGCAAAACAGATGTTACAAATCAAAGCAAGACCATACTAATGTTTTTCTGAATATCCTGAATCTCAGAAACATTCCTTGCAATAAACACCTTGTTCACCTGCCCAGAGACTTGTGTTGAGACAAACCAGAACCACACCAAATCAGTAGCAATTTGTTGGTTCCATGTGCCAAGAACAATAAAGCAGTGAAAGCTCAACTCCTGAAAAAGCATTTGTCCCAGACACTCTACTATAATAAGGCCAGCAAACCATTCAATCCATTACAAGAAGGGGAGAGAGTGAGGATGCAGACAGCAAAAGGTTTTGATCGGATTGGAGTTGTGAAAAGTTTATGTCCACAGCAAAGACTGTACATTGTGGAATCACAAGGAGTAGAATTTAGATGGAATCAGAAACATTTACTACTGGTGTTCGAGCCAGTATTCCAGCATCTTGTCTGTGATAAAGACTAGTTCTCAGAGCGACTTAAGCAACATTCCAGTTCCAGAGGACATTCCAGCAAATATCCCAGTTCCTGAGAATATCCCAGAGTCTCCTAAAGTGGATCGTTCAGCAGTGACTGTCCTGCTGCTAAAAACTGCTATATTACAGGATCAAGTCGCACTTCCAGACCATGTTCCGAATGTTTATTCATTGTTTGTATAATTTCAATGCCTATTCAAATGTCATTATCATTGCAAGACAGCACAGTAAAGAGGAAGGATTGAGAGTATGTGCCTTTAAGAAGCTTTCCAGTGAGCTAGCACGTGTGTATAAATACTGAGTACATGCAAGACTGACACTTTGTAGTGAGCTGCAGGGTGTAAGAATGTATGTGTAGTACTCAGCTAGTTATAGTTTACATTTTATGTTGCTGTTAGCAATCCTGATGCGTTTGTAATTATATATATAATTATATATATATATATATATATATATATATATATATATATATATATAAACACCCAAGCCCTAGCTACACAAGACAAGAGACATGCTCTACTAATTATTCATTTAACAGCAGCTTAGGATCCCCCTATTTCTCTTTCTCTGCCTATATGCCTTTCCTATCAAGGATTGGTAACAGCAACCTCTAGCCTGCTTCCCACATAAATTCTTGGCCTCTTCCCATTCTATTACTTTCCCCCTCCAAAATTACTTGCTCACAATGCCTTTGTTCTTTTGCCAGTTTTCTCCAATAAATTCCAGCGCCCCTCTTGCCTACTGCCTGTATCCCTGACAGAATCTACTTTCCTGTGTTGGCTTAGTTCTTCGAATACTTTGCTACTTTATGAACAGAACATTCAGTATGGTTATTTCCCTTAAGGATTTGTATACAAAATCCCAGTCTCTTGTTTCTTGAGCTCACCCCCTTCATCATCATCCCTTTCCACTTTGAATTACAGGTTTCTGCTTGTGATATATATATATATATATATATATATATATATATATATATATATAGATATAGGAGTCTTAACTGCAGCTCTGAAATACCCCTTCAAAAATCAGGCAATCCCATATAGCCTTGTTCAACTGGAAGAATCAGCTCATCCCACTTGACTCGTGCAGTCTTCCCCTCCTAGGTAAAACAGCTCTTAACTAATTGGTATGCACAACAACTCCTGTGTGTGTCTTTCGGCTTTTCCCGGTTAGGGGTCGCCACAGCAGAACTCCGGTCCGTTAATGACTGGCAGTTGACTTTTACGTGCCGCGTTGCCAGCCCTGACATACAACCTTCAACGAAGGTACGCCCATTCACGAATATCTCCATGCAGAAGACGCTCTAGCTGAGAATCAAACCGGAAAACGTCTTCCTGTGAGGCGACAACGCTACTGCAGCACCACCACTGCGGATGGTTGATAAAAAAAAAAAAAAATAAGCCCGACCTGTACATAAAACAGAGCTTCCATTTTCTCAGTTTTTGTATTATCTTTTTAGTCTTTTCCCACACATCCTTAGCTGCCACACCACAATCATTTCTAATCCACACTCCTAAATACTTCATTTATCATGTCCCCATAAATATGGATATTGCTGAACCAACTCGCCTGTGGGTGCACAATTTACAGCTATTGCCCTCGTTTCAGCTTCATTCACTTGCTATCCCAAAAAGATAGAAAACTGCTTCAAAATGTTCCACTTCGTTGAATTGCCTTTTTCTGTCTATCATGTACAAATATCTGAAAATAAAAAAAAAAAAAAAAAAAAAAAAAAGACAGCTTTTCTTGACTACCTTAAATTTCAGAAGTCTTTTTTTTTTTTTTTTTTGCCAGTGATTCTAAATATCATGCAAATAATAAAGGGGAAAGAAGGTACCCCTGCTCAGTTCCTCTGCTCAAAACAGAGGTTATCAGAGAGGAACCCACCTACTTAATTTTCACCTCCGATCCCTCATGTATCCTCCTAATCAACCTTATAATTTTATCAGGGAATGCAAATGGTTCCCTTGTCCTACTCAAACTCTCAGCTTTCTCTGCATCAAGACCCACAAACAACAGTGGTATTTTTTTACATTCCACTTCGGTCTGGATCATCAGTGAAAGTTGGCAAATATTTGCCTCCCTCCACAAACCCAAAGTGACTCGTGCATCAATTTCGGGAATTCCCTTTGTCTATAATGGCTAAAGGAATGGCAAACACTTTATAATTGTAATTTAGTATTGAAATAGGCCTGTATGATGCTGGATCTGATTTTTTTTACCCAATTTAGGTATTAAAGCCACCACTGCTTTCTTCCAGGATGTTGGCGTTTCTCTTCCTCTTAAAATACTGAAACAGAGTCTTCCAGATTTCAGCTTTTCCCCCCACCAAGCTTACTCACTTTTATCCTGGGGATTTTCCTGTAGAATGGTTATGCATCACAATTTTCATCCCATCTCCTCCTATCCTGTTAGTAACTGACCCCCCCCCCCCATCTACCTCTAACCTTGGCATATTTAACTCTTCCATAAAGATTTCTACCTATACCTTTTCTTGATCTCCATTTTGCACAGACTTTCATAACATTTCCAAAATATTTCTAGTACAACTACTCTATCATGACCATAACTACACTCCACACACAACTAAAACTACCTATCTGCTTCTTACTTACATCCCTTCTAATCACCACATACTTCCTAACCTCCTATGAACACTTTATTTCATTTCCTCTCTCACTCCCCTCAAAACATACCAGTACACCGACAACATCCACACCTCCTTCCTTCTTACATACCCCCCTCACAATCCAATTACCTAATTGCCAAATACCACAGACTATTACACTGCAAACTACTAAAAACAAAGCTAAAGAAGTCACTTTACACCTTCCAAAAACATATAATTTACAACTATCTTACTCTACTCCATCTACTACAAGATGGTGATATACACCCCAACCCAGGCCCTCAAACTACTACTATCAAAACACACAAAAATCATAGCAACCCCTTCTCTCCTTCTTCCACTACACCCTCTAACTTATTAACTCTGGCCCATCTCAACATACGCAGCATCTGTAACAAAATTAGCCAACTCCATGCCCTATTAGAAGTTCACAAATTTGATATACTTTGTTTCAGAAACTTGGCTAAAACCTTCAATTAAAGACATTGAAATTACCCCACCTGGATATAACATTGTCAGATTAGATCGTACCTCCAGGAAGGGAGGTGGTGTAGCTATTCTTTATAAAACATACTTGAAGCTTACTCTTCTTGACCTTACCCTCATTCAAAACAATAATGCTGAAATAATCTGCTCCAAAATTCAAATTAACACCACTAAAGCTATTAATATAATCTGTGCATATATCCCCCCTGGAAACAACATCCCTACTTTAGAGCAACTTCTTGAACAACTCTCCAATAACCTCCCTCAAGAAACACTGCTCCTTGGGGACTTTAACATTGATTGGAAATCCTGTAACAATGTTAACCCTACTTCCCATATAAACCTTTATGGCTTCAAACAACTAATTGATAGCCCCACTAGAATAAATAACAAAAGTAAAAAGGAAACTACCTTAGACTGGATTCTTACAAACTCTCCCTTACAAACCTACCATACTGGCATCCTTCCTGATGACCTCAGTGATCACTCACTTACCTATGTCATTAGATCTAAAACTAATGTAAACCTACCTCTCACAGAACACTATACTCAAAAAAAAAAACATTTAATCCTGAACAGTTTCAAACTGATCTGTCACTATATGACTGGTCCTCTCTTAAATACCCCTCACTGAACAATGCTGTTGAACATTTCAACTCTGCATTCCTCACAATCTTAAAGCAACATGCCCCAAGTCGCACCATTAGAACAAAGACCAAAACAGCACCATGGCTAACCTCTAATACTAAACAAAAAAATCAAACTTAGAAATAAAGCTTGGAAAAGATGGTACTCCTCTAGAAACCCAACTGATCATCAAACCTTTAGACAGCTCCGAAACACCAAAAAAGCCATCCTTTCAGATAAGAAAAATTACTACTTTGAACTTCAGCAAACCACCAAAAAACAACCAAAAAAGTTCTGGTCTACCATCAATAATCTACTCACCCCAGGCAAAGTAGTTACACCACACCCACAGAATTTAGACCCTGATAATCCCTCTTTAATTGCCAATAACTTCAATACCTTCTTTACCACCTCCATTCAAAGTCTAGCTAACCACCTAGCTCCTGATTCATCCCAACTCCTCTTAGGTAAAATCAACAACTCCCTACTCCCCCTTCAATTTCGACCCATACCTACCTCCTACATACAATCTCTCTTACAAAAACTTAAACCAACTACCCCCTCAGCAGACAAGCTCCCTGCAGAATTCTTGCAAATTGCAGCTAAAGCTATTGCTTATCCTGTTTCTATCCTAATAAACCGATCTATAAAAGAAAGTAGTTTTCCAGAAATCTGGAAAATATCACACATTATACCCTTACACAAAGGAGGTAAATCCACTGACCTCTCTAACTATCGCCCTATAGCTCTATTATCTCCTCTAGCCAAAATCATGGAAAAATGTATACAAACAACTTCTTAACCATCTCCTTCATAACAATCTACTAGCTAACACTCAACATACTAGCTAACACTCAACATGGATTCAGACCTTCACACAGTACCACCACTGCACTACTCTCATTTATTAACACCATCAACTCTAACCGCAACAACAACAAACTAACCTCTGCTCTATTCCTAGACTTGTCAAAAGCCTTTGACATGGTCAACCACACACTTCTTCTACACATATTAAAGTCCCTTGAATTGGTCTCCTCTTCCTTATCCTGGTTCTCATCCTATCTTGAAAACCGACAACAAGCAGTACTCTGGAATAATTCTCTATCTACTCTACTGCCTCTTTAGGTGTACCTCAAGGATCTATACTAGGTCCACTCCTATTCTCCATTTTTATTAATGATCTCCAATCATCTATCCAGAACACAACCTGCATACAATATGCAGATGATTCTACCATTATATGCACAGCCTCCACTCAACCTGAACTCCAGTCACTGACACAATCCACCTTTTCATCAGTAGAACAGTGGTTTTCAAAAAGATGTCTTCTCCTGAACCCCAAGAAAACAAAACTGTTACTTTTCACACCTACCCACAAATCTTCTCAACTTAACTTCACTGTTACTGCAAGTGACAACTCCATCATCTCCCCAGATTCTACTACCAAAAGTACAGTTTTGTACCTACCATAAATGTAGATGTTCGAGGATCCACATTGCTGCAGTCCTAACCATTGGGTAGTCCGCTGTCCAGTCGGCCCGAATACCAAAGTATATGGCTGACGTCAGTCAAGCCGCATTAGACTGATGTCAGGACGTCAGGGTACTAATGCGCATGACCGACGTCATATCCTCAGTCTTTTCTTGCCCCAGATGTCAGAAGACCCTAAAAAGACAAGGCCTAAACCAAAACACCAAAACCCTGCACCAAACATATATACAATATATACAAATTTACAAGAATATAGCCTAACCCACACCACCACCCCTAAACACAGAGGGGAAGGAGGGAGGGTAAATTGGACTGCAGCAATGTGGATCCTCGAACATCTACATTTATGGTAGGTACAAAACTGTACTATGTTCTTCATTCCACATTGCTGCAGTCCTAACCATTGGGTAGAATCCCAAAGCAGAGGTAAGGGAGGCTGGCAAATCATAAGGAAGCAGGAGCTGTCAACATGCCTTGCAAAATAGCTGTGGCAAAACCAGCCCTAGATTTAGAGTAGAGAGGAAGGTGGTAATGCTTAGAGAAAGTATGTACTGAACTCCAAGTAGCTGCCTCCAAAATATCCTTAGTTGCCACCCCTTAGAAATGCTGTAGAAGTGGCAGTAGCCCTAGTGGAATGAGGCCTAATCCCAGCTGGAATCTCCTTGCCATGATGGGAATAACAAAATGAAATGCAAAACCCAATCCACTTAGAAATAGTTTGCTTAGACACAGGCTTGCCCTGAGAACTCAAAGCAAAAGAAACAAACAACTGCTGAGACTGCCTGAAATCCTTAGTCCTGCTTAAATAATAACGTAACTGCCTATGTACATCCAAAGTGTGCAAAATCTTTTCTCCCTTATTTTGGGGATCTGCATAGAAAGTAGGCAAATGAATAGTTTGGTTTAAAGCCACACTAGAAACCACCTTAGGCATAAAGGAAGGATTAGTGCGTAATGATACCCTATCCTTATGGAAAATCAAAAGGGCTCTACTGCCATAAGGGCCTGCAACTCAGAAACCCTTCTTGCAGAAGTAATAGCCAACAAAAAAGCAGTCTTCCATGACAAGTATTTCAATTCAGCAGTAGCCGCAGGCTCAAAAGGTTGTAGAGTAAGTTTTTCCAACACAAAATTGAGATCCCAAGCAGGAGTAGGAGCTCTACGGGGGTCTTATATTCTTTGCCCTCTAAGAAACTGCTTGAACAAAGGATGAAAACAATGGAGGGTCACAATCATAGTGAGCTGAAATTGCTGCAGCATGAATCTTAATGGAAGAGAAGGACAAACCTTTGTCCAATAACTCAGTAAGATATTGAAGAGCCACACTCAAATCAGGCTCAGAAATCTCCAAATTCTTTGCTGCACTCCAAAATAAAAATCTCTTCCATTTTTCTGCGTATACTTTCCTTGTACTAGGTCTTCTGGCTTCCATAATCACATTTAAAACTTGTTGAGGAAGTTGAGACCTGCTGTGTTTCAAAACAGAATATGCCATGCTGTTAGATGAAGAGAGTGAAGCTTGACATTGAGCAGGTGACCGTCCTTCTGAGATAACAGGTGTGGAATCAAAGGTAAAGGCCATGGAGGCTTCCTTACCAGACTCCTCAGTAATGGGTACCAGTGTTGCCGAGGCCAATCTGGAGCTATTAAAATCATCCTTGGCTTGTCTTGTCTGACCTTTAGGAGCACCTTTGGGAGAAGAGGCAGAGGTGGAAAGGCATACACATGAAGATTTTTCCAACTGAAAGAAAGAGCATCCACTTTCCAAGCTGTATGATGAAACCCCTTTGTGCAAAACTTTGGCAGCTGGTGGTTCAGTGGAGAAGCGAACAGATCTATGTCTGGAGTTCCCCATGACACTGTCAATTTCTGAAATACATGAAGATCCAGTTTCCACTCGTGGGGATCCATGATTTGCCTGCTTAACACATCTGCTAAGGAGTTCTGTGCCTCCGGCAGAAACCTTGCCTGAAGAGTTAGTTGCAAGCTGAGCGCAGTCTCCCATAAAATCATTGCTTGCCTGCATAGAGGATAAGAATGTGTTCCCCTTGTTTGTTGATGTACCACATGACAGTTGTGTTGTCTGTTAGAATCAACACCTGCCCAGGAAGAAGTAACTCCTTGAAAGCCATTAATGCAAACTGGACTGCTAACATCTCTTTCATGTTGATATGTAGATGCTGTAGTCTGGCAGGCCACTTGTCTTGTATCCACTTTCCATTTAGATGAGCTCCCAAGCAATGTCCGAGGCATCTGTCGTTAAAATCTGACTCGCCTCTGGCCGGGTCACAGAGAGTCCCTTGTTTAGGTGACATTCCTGAGCCCACCACAAAAATTCTTTTTGAATGCAAGGTATTATTCAATGACAGTGTCCAAATCCTGGCAGTGCTGTGTCCATACATTTTGAGATACCATTGCAGCTTCCTCATATGCAGTTTGGCATTGGGAAGCACCAGAATACAAGATGCCATGAACCCTAAGGCTTGAAGGACTGTCCTTGCAGTCAGCCCGGACTGAAGAGATAGTTGATGGAAGTAACTGGAAAGATTCTGTTGCTTGTCCGGGGTTAAAAAGGCCATCTGGGCTGCTGTATTCAGTCTCACACCCAGAAAGCACATGTCTTGAGAGGGTACTAGACTGGACTTTATTTCGTTCACAGAATACCCTAGGCATCTTAGCACTGCTATGACATATTCCAGATGCTGTAGAAGGTCTTCCTTTTCTTGAGCCAGAATCAGGCAGTCGTCCAAGTAAGGATAGATTTGAATTCCTTTTAGCCTGAAGTAAGCTATCACTGGAGCCAGAACCTTTGTGAATACTCTGGGCCCAGTAGATAAGCCAAAGGGCAACGCAGAGAACTCATAATGACAATTTCCAGCTCGGAAACGCAGATACTTCCTGCAACTTAGTCTTATAGGCACATGAAGGTAAGCTTCCTTGAGATCTAAAGTTACCATCCAATGATCTTTGCCCAGCAGAGGTAAAAGCTGTTGTAACGTCAACATCTTGAACTTGGGAATGTCCAGATAAGTGTTGAGGATAGATAAATCCAAAATTGGCCTCCACGTGTTCCCCTTCTTTGGTACTAGGAACAGGCGAGAGTAAAATCCTAGGCCCCTTTCTGGTACAGGGACTGGCTGAATGGCCCCTATTTGGAGTAAGAGAAATTTGCTTGTGAGCCTCTTTCCTTTGTGGAGGGGGAACGTCTGGCATGCCTTTGAAAGGGGGCAATGTATGGAAATAAAACCTGTAACCGTGGTGAATGATATCCAACACCCATCTGTCTTGAGTGATTAAATCCCAATTTTCTTTGAAAAGAGACAGTCTTCCTCCCAAAGGAGCTGCCAGACGAGAATCTACTGGCAGCTGAAAAGGCAGGTCATTGGGTCTGTTTACGAAAGGACTGACCCCTGCCCTCACCAGAAGTCTGAGCAGGTGAACCCCCTGTTCTAGGCCTAAAAGAACCTTGAGCTCTGCCCCTACCACGTCTAGACCTACTCCTAGACTGAGAATCATAAGCAGGATATGTCCATCCCTTAGTAGGCCAATTTCTACTAAACTTCGGTGGCTGCACCTGCAAAAAATCTTTAACAGTTTGCATAGACTTAGCTTTGTCCTCCATTTTCTTTAAAACTGCTTCCACAGGCGAACCAAACAACACATCAGACTGTAAAGGAGCA
The DNA here is from genome assembly GCF_019279795.1 of Protopterus annectens. Classification (NCBI taxonomy): domain Eukaryota; kingdom Metazoa; phylum Chordata; order Ceratodontiformes; family Protopteridae; genus Protopterus; species Protopterus annectens. Next base: position 480,658,119 of record NC_056740.1, read on the forward strand.
TCCAAAATCCTAGTCTTAACATGCTCTGCTAAATTCTGATCCCTCAACCAGGCATGCCACGAAGAACAGAACTAGTGGCAGCCACCCTCGAGGAGGCCTGCACAGCATCAAAACCACATTGCAAAGAATGCTTACCCACTTGTTCAGACACATGAACTAAATCCAGCAACTCTTTACACTCTATACCTTCCGCCAAAGCATCCACCTTAGATTTCAATTGTGAAAGGAGATAATTTTGATATTTTAGCATGTGAAACTGACAATTCAACGCTCTCATGGCTAAAGTGGAAGAAGTATACACTTTCTTTCCCCACCTATCCAAAGCCCTTGCCTCTTTATCAGTGGGAACAGGATTTTTAACAACAGAGGCCTTAACACCTTTAGGCCCCTGAGAAATAGTTTCGGGTCTGCCCTAGGACTCAAACAGATACTTATGAGCTTCAGGCACCCTATAGTACCTATCAGGTTTAACAGGGGCAGGAGGCAAAGAATCAGGGTTCAGGGAAGCCTCTGCAAAACATCTTCCACCACATTCAACACAGGAGGTATAGCTAAGGGCCTATGCTGGGGTAAAATAAGAATTCCCTAAGCCTTTTCCTGGAATCAGAGTAATCTTGGCCTTCCCATTTAAAGTGCTCCCTCATGGAATGCAGAGTCTCTGAAAATGAGAAATCCTCAGGAGGAGAAGCTGTAGGAGTGGAATCATCCACATCAGAATCAGAATAAGGAGGATACTCCTGCAAGTCTTCCATGAGAAGACTCAGAAGCCTCTGAACACTGTTCAAAACTCTCAAACTCAGGTTCCACCCTAGGCCTCTTATCAGGAGGGGGCATAGAGCCTCTAATCATAGTAATTAAATCTTCTGCCATTTTAAGCATATGTTTCTTAGGCACAGAACCTGAAGTGCTAGGAGAAGCCCCCACTGAAGCTAAACTTGGCCTACCTCTCAAAGAAGTTTTGGAAACAGAAGGAGAGGCTCTAACTACCTTGGGAAGAGAGGGAAGAACAGTTACCTGAGAAGCCCTCAGCCTGGCCTACCTCCTGAGAGGGCACATCCTGTAACAGTAAAGTCTCTGCCTGAGACTCCAAAGAAACTCCTGGCAAAACCTCTGGCTCCACTGAGCCTTCTAAAGAACCGGCGTCCGGGACTGCCGGGTCATAAGCCCTAGGCTTTGCTGTTTTGTCTTTGCTTTTGAAGCGGCGCCGGAGCATCCGACGGCATTTTATAATTACAACGCTTCCCAAACACTAACCTGGCACAGTCTAACCTTCTCTTAATTGTGCGTTTGTTAAATCTAGCACAAGAGCGGCAACCAACAACGTCGTGCTCAGGCCCTAAACAAGGTATACACAAAGTATGGTAATCCCTATGAGGTATCTGCTTCCCACAAGAAATACAGTTATTCACTTTTTCTGACATCCGGTTAAATACTGAGGCAAGAAAAAACCAAAATGTTCCCCAACGGGGTACTTAGCCAACTTTGATTCGGTCTGAAACTTGACTTGAAATTTTCAGAACGCCAACCTGCACTCGCAAAACTGCTTCTGCATCGGACCATGCGGCAAAAAAGACTGAGGATATGACGTCGGTCATGCGCATTAGTACCCTGACGTCCTGACATCAGTCTAATGCGCCTTGACCGACGTCAGCCATATACTTTGGTATTCGGGCCGACTGGACAGCGGACTACCCAATGGTTAGGACTGCAGCAATGTGGAATGAAGAACATCTGCTAGGTGTTACTATTGATAATAATCTTAACTATGATTACCACATCAATAACACTATAAAAGCAGTTAATAAAAAGATTGGTTCACTGTACAGAATTAAACCTTTCCTCACACCAGAAGCACGGACCACCTTAGCACAATCACATCTTATCTCTACACTAATGTATGCTTCTTCTATCTACACTAATCTCTCAAAAAGCAACCTAAAGAAACTGACTACATCCTACCACAATATAGCTCGCTTTGCCACAGCATCCCAGTATAGAACTCACCACTGTCTTAACTTAAAACACTTACACTGGTTAGAACTTCCAACAAGCTCATATATCAACAACTCTTAATAACTCATAACATTTTGTACCAACCATTAAAGACACCTGCTCTCAATAACCTCCTAATCCCCTATAATAACTTGAAACAGCTGCGCTCCGCCGAAAAGCTACAGGTCAACATAACTAAAATTACAAATTCAGCAGGTAACTGCCTTTTCTCTAACTCAGTTGGCAAAATATGGAATAACCTCCCTTCACACATCACCTCACTAGCCTCCTTTCCTCTTTTCAAAAAACAACTTCTTTTACATCTGAACAACTTTTGGCTCTGTTCCTGTACAAATCCAGACTAATCTACTTTTCTCTTCCTTCTATTATATCCCCAGAAATCTAAATTGCAACCTTTCTCTAGGATATCAAAGGACCTAATTGCTCTGTAAAGAATTACTGTCTCTCTCTATATGTGGATAGTTCTATGTCTTCTTATTACTTGACCAAGACTGAGATGTAAACATTGTTGCTCAATGTCTGTAACACATGAAATTATTGTAAATGATTTAATTTTTATAACCTTGTTTTATCTTGGAGCTTTTCTCCCCGGGCCTCCACTGAAAATGGAAATTATCCAGTTGGACTACCCCGGTCAACAAATGTAAAATAAAATAAATAAAATAAATAGTACCTCTACAGGATCTCTTATCTTCCTTGTTATAGGCTCCCTAAGCTTGGAGACTACCATTTCTTTCTGTTGCCCAAGCCATTGCGCTAAACGTTTTTGGTGATAATTTTCCACTTATTCTGCAAATGCTCTTGTTCGTGGAGATTCCCCCTATTCTGCACAACTAACATGCATCATTTCCTCTAAATAATAATTATTTATTAACCATCTCTCTTATTTCTATCCTATTTTTAAACTCCACCTTAATTTTATCCCACTCCCTAACCACATTTTCAGAAAAAAATTCTATCTTCCCTAACTACCACCCAATAATTTTCACTACCAATTTCTTAAACTCTTCTTGGGAAAGCACCAATGTCTCTCTTATTTCAGTACTCTGTTTTTATTTTAGTTGTTATTGGCAAGTGATGTGAAGTAGTTACTAGATGCGTATCAAAACTTTCAATTAAATGTTCTTGTGAAATGTAAATTCCGTCTAACCTAGCCCAATTTTTGCATCTTGGGGAACATGTAAATGCACCCCGAAATCCTACTACTGAATTTGCACCTTCCACGCCAAATATTTTCATAAATGTCTTCAAAAATCTAATCCCCTCTGGGCTCCCCAGACCTCTTCACTGCTGCAAATCTAATTCCAGTCCATACCTATAAGTAGGTGGTCTGCTAAAAACGGATTTCTCCCAAAATATTCTTAAGCTCTATTACAGCGGTCTTAAATCGTACATAAATATGTGCCAGTGTAATCGTCCTCCCTTGCCAGTAGCCCCTTTATACTACAAATCTAGCGTCACCACCTTATCACTACTGTACCTTCTCTTACAATTAATGCAAGTACTCTTCCACTGTCCTAACTATTCCGCTGAAAAACTCCTCAATCATTTCCATAAAACACACAGTTTCCCACTTTTAGTACTTTGTCTTTCTGCCACAATTGTGTCAGAACCAACTCCTTGTGCTGGTAGGATTGCATCTCCTTTACTATTAAAGGTCTAGGTAGCATTCTCATAGCCAGGCTTGGAGCATACACACGATGTGCCCTTTGTTGCTGAATACCAGTCCAGTTGCTTATTAGTGCTTTCATAAAATTAATACAGTCTTATTCTTTCCTGCTTCTCTGGTACAGCAGAAAATCTTAGGTTTTCCCTCTGTCCTCTAATTCTATTATTTTTTGAAACACCTTGTCTTGAACAGTTTCATATTCAGCCAGCCTTTTCTTTATTTTAACCTTTGATTTTTGCAGTTTTAATCACCTCATCTAAAAATTTGTTTTAAAGCTTTATCCATTTTTTTTCCGGCCTTTTATTTGAGTTTCTATACCCAATCAGTGTTTCTTATTTTAATCAGCTCTTGAGTACGTCTGACTTACTTTTTCATCCAGGTTACTGGAAGTCATGTCTTGCACCAAAGCTGGAGCTTGCACTGTTTTTTTGCCAAACAGCTGCAGAATTCTTCCTGGTCTGTGCTTTTTCCCCTCACCTTTTGTGCCATTCTTTTTGTTGGCACCCAGGCAGTGTACCTACTAGCCAGTTACTGAAATTTACCCCAAAATACAAATTTAATCTCTCTCTCTTCTGAGTTTCTGTTTTCACACTGGGAGAGCTAAACTTAAACTATTACCCAATGTACAGCCACCCTGGAAGCTGAATGTGGGTGAGGTTTTCATAGCAGAGAGAATAAAATGGTTGTTAGAACTGTTTTAACTTGGAAAAGTAATTAGATTGTTAAGGTTTATGGGTAAAAACAAGGTTTTGGTGAGAAGATTTGCTAACATTTTTCAAGAACTGGGAAAAATTGGGAAAGGACATCATTATGAAGCAATTTTGAGATTCTAGACTGAACCTTGTTTAAACAGTAATGTATATATAATGAATCAATGTGGGATTAAATTTGTTACATCAAGCAGTACATCTAGTTTTGGGTAGTAAATGTGACCACCAGTGAAAATGACATCTTAAGAGTTGAATATACGACATGCAAAGCAGGGATTAACAGCCAATTCCTTATAATTATGAAGAATTCAAGCAGAACGACAAATTTTTAAATGGATATTGGAATTCTAGAGAAATAAAATATTTAAAACATGTTTTTAGATAGATCCTTGGACGCAGTTAAAAGAAATTATATTTAAGCTTTAAAAAAAATGAAAAAAAAAAGGAAGTTATACCTTACCATAACGTTCCGTGTTGCAGATCTTCATTCATTCCTTATGATTAGGGCTTCGGTTCTATCCTCAGAACCGACAGGGCCCACTCAAGCCCACGCCAGCCAAAAAGCTTGAGCTAAATCCTATTCATACTGTCCCTTCTTCCACTCTCTTCAGATAGAGTTAGGCCGCCCTGCACAAAGGTGTTAAAAAGGAAGAAAGGACAGGTAAACAAATTGGAGGTCCTGTCTGCTCAGATGCCCTAACATATAACAGGACCCCACCGTCCACCAGGAGTCTAGGTAGGGGGAAGGAGGGCGGGATGTAAGGAATGAATGAAGATCTACAGCACAGATGGAACGTTATGGTAAGACATAACTTCTTTATCTGATGTCTTAAATCTTCATTAATTCCTTATGATTAGAACCGAATCCCCAGCTACTTGCATCCTGGGTGGCCCTATGGAAGGATATTCCTGAACACCATCGAACCAAAGGATGCTCTTCCACTGGAGGCCATATACAATTTGTAATGAGTGATAAATGTATGCGGTCTAGCCCAAGTGGCTGTTGCACAATCATCGTCCATGGAAACTCAATGAAAGGTAATCGAAGTTACTACTGATGTACTAGAATGAGCCTTAACATTCGAAGGCAGGGGTACATGGTTTTGTAGATAGGTGAAAGTGATAGCATCTCTTTGCTATTTCGACAGTCACTTTGGTTACAGATTTGCCCAGTCTGTGACCTGAGAAGGCAACAAAACAGCTGATCAGATTTTCTGAATGGTTCTGCTCTGTCCAAATAAAAACAGAGTTGTCTATGCACATCTACTGTATGTAGCAAATACTACCCTTTGTTAGAATAGTGGGGAAAGAATACAGGTAAATCAATGGACTGGTTAACAGAAGACTCCGAGATAACCTTGGGTAAGAAAGGAGGATTAGTAAGGAGTGAGACGCTTTCCTTGTGGAAAATCAAGTATTTTTTTGACAGTCAAGGCCTGCAAGTGAGACATTCTCCTGGCTGAAGTGACAGCAACTAAGAGAAGAGTCTTCCAAGATAAGAATTTAATGTCACATGAGTCTGAAGGCTCAAAGGGTGAACTAGTCAGGGTTTGTAGGACTAGAGAGAGCTAAACCCCAAGGTTCTGATGGAATTTTAAATGGTGGTTTGATATGCAAGACACATGAGCATCTTGCAGAGCTGATGGGACATAATGGAAGAGTTGTTAATCCCATTATGAAAGTTAGCAATAGCTGCTAGGTGTACCGTAATGGTAGATGCTGAGGCTCCTGCGTGTAATAAGGTAGTGAAGTATTCTAAAATCTTGTAGATAGGAGACGAGAAAGCATCAATCTTTTGTTCTTCGGCCCAAAGAGAAAACCTTGTCCATTTGATGCAATAGATTTTCCTGGTGGATGGTTTGTGAGAAGCCAGGAGGACTTCACGAACTGAGGAGGCGAGGTCAGTTTGCCTGGCAGTCATTGGAAGTGAAGATATCAAGCTGAGAGCTTGAAGCTCTGCAGGTTGGGATAAACCAGTCCTTGCAGGTGAGAGAAGCCCCAGGGGTGGTTCCAAGGTCCATGGGCGATGAACCAAATGAGGCCAAACGAAGGGGAACCAAACTTGGCTTGGCCACTAGCTGTCTGCGCTTCTCAACCTTTGAGCTTTCAAGAACCGTGGGATGAGGGGAAAGGGTAGAAAGGCATATAGCAGATGGAGAGGCCAGTTGTGAGTCAGAGCATCCCTCAAACTCTTCTTGAGGGGGAATTAGGGCAAAGAAGCTTCTGCACTTGTGGTTGAGGGGGGATGCAAATAGATCACAGCAAGGCTTGCCCCAGCGACGGAAGATTCAAGTTGCTACTATCGGGTTGAGAGACGACTCGTGAGGCATCAGGATGCTCCTGCTCAAACTGTCTGCTATCAGATTGGAACTCCCGGGAATGTGAGTTGCTATAAGAAAGCGATTGGAAGCCATCACCCAATGCCAAATCTTCATGGCTTCCTGACATAAGGGGTATGACCTGGTTCTGCCTTGTTTGTTGATGTAACAGACAACTGACATTGTCTGATTGTACTGCAATTGTCCTGGAAGGAAGGGAAGTATGGAAAGCTTGCAACGCTAAGAGGACCACCCTCAGTTCCAGGACATTTATGTACACATTGATCTCTATGGGTGAACAAATGCCTTGGACAGTCTTCCCTTGGTAATGCCCCCCACCACCACCACCCTAGCAGGGAAGCATCCGTGGTCACTGTGGCTCTGGGCTTGGGGGGGGGGGATGTTGACAACAGGTCCTCTTCTGACTTCATCCACCAGGACAAATTGCTCTTGCAGAGATTCGTTGTGCTTACTGGGTGCGACACTGGATGGGATAGAAGCGACCACTGGGAAAATAGGAGTCTCGTATGTAACCTTGCCAATGGTACTAAACTGATGGTCGCTGCCAAGGAACCAAACAGTTGCAGTACTAGGTGTGCTGGGACGAACTGGTGAGGCACGAGAGCCTGGATCTGGGTTATCTTTACATGCCTGTGAGTAGGTAGAGTAGGTGGATCTGGGTTCTTATCTTTACACACCTGTGAGTAGGTAAAACAGCTCAGCAAGATATTGCGAAAAATGTTCCGATGAACTCCAAGGTTTGAGTTGGTAGTAGGTTTGACTTGTCCAGGTTGATCGTAATTCCCATCTCTAGAGCAAGGCCTCGAGTGTATGAAATTGTCTGAACCAACAGATTCCTGGTCGGGACGGTGAGGAGCCAATCGTCTACATATGGAAACACCCGGAATCCCTGTAGTCTGAGGTGAGCTACTACTACTGCCATGCATGTGGTGAACACTCAGGGGGCAGCGGAGAGATCAAAGGGCAGTACTCTGAACTGACAGTGATTGGCTCCCAGCTGGAAGCAGAGGTATCTTCCGGAGCATTTGTCAACTTTTATGTGGCAATACACATCCTGAAGCTCTATCGAGCACATTCAGTCGTCCTCTAGAAAGGAGAGAATGGACTGAACCGTGACCATCCGGAATGTCTCATTTGACAAATTTGTATAGTATACTGAGATCCAAAATTGGTCTCCAGTCCAGTGTCCATTGGCACCAAAAAGAACCTTGAGTAAAATCTGGATCTTATTTGGTCTGGTGGGACTAATTGGATGACACTTTTTTCCTAGCAGCTTTCCAATTTCTAATGCTGCTGCGTCCCTCTGACTGGGTGGAACGTCAGGGATTTGCCTTAGAGGTGTGGTGGTGAGGTTGAAGGGCATGAGGTGATTGCCAGGCTGATTGGTGCAGAGAGAAACATCCCCCGACTGCTAAGGAGCGCCGATAGGGTTGACCAGACAAGGAGTCCCTGGCATCCTGGTTATGTGGTCCCCTTCTACCACGACATGGTCTTCCCGATGAGTTTCTCCCCCTGTCCTGGGGGGGGGGGTTTGCTAGCCACAAGCGTCACAGAAAGGACCCTGGGATTTTTTTGAACCACATTTTTCCTCCCCTCCGATTCCTGGAATAAGATCATTGAGGGTTGGAAAAACGTATGCCTACAGCAGATAGGGTCTTTCCGTCCTTCTCACTTGTGCCAGTGTCTCTAGGACTGAAAAGGGAAGAGTCACTAACGGGCTCATTGATGATGACTTGAAGGGGTCTGGGAAGTCACATAAGCACATCCAGGCATGACGTCTCGTGACAATGCCAGACGCAGCTTCTCTAGCTGCCCCTTTGGTTGTGTGAGCAACCGCATAGAGGAATTACAAATGGACTCAAGGGTAGCAAGCTGAGAGGCAACTTTATCTCGTACCTCAGGCAGTACCTTAACCAAGGATGCTGAAAGTTCTGAAATCAAATCTCTTTGGAAGTGTGTAAAATGTGCCAAATAATCCAGGGACCGAATGGCAATGGTCGCTGAAGAAAAGGTCAGCTTCCCTAGTCTGTCCAAAGACAGACTCCCCGTTCGGGGGATGGACAGCTGAAATATCCTCTGCAAGTTTTCTTTGCGGCTGCCGCCACTACCATGGAATCCACGACTAGCTGTTTGGATCAATGAGGTTGATCTTCTGGGGGTGAAAGAATGTCAGGCCTCTGGGGATTGGTTCAACATTGTCTGGGGCCATCCAGGCACGCTGTACTACAAGTTTAATTAGCTCATCCACTGGTGAGATCACCCAGGAAGTAGATGGTAGAGCACGGAAGGCTTGCAAGAATACTGACTCCTCTGAAGAAGGGTTGGAGGACTTCCAGTCTCCCCTTTGCTTGAGGATCTCGAGAATATCTCCAAACAAGACATTTTCCGGAGACTGTGGGGACCCTTCTTTGTCATTGTAGTCAGTAGCTTTGGTGACAGACTCCTCCGGGGAATCCAAATGCTTCCTCTTGCGCGCTATCTTCCTCACGGGGGCTCTTCTGAGGAGGATCCCAGAGAGGGAGTTCCCTTAGGCAGGGAGTCTTGCTGTTCCCGTGCTTTATGTCCTTGAGTAGGAGGCTGTGTCAGCTGCATACTGGAGAAAGGAAGTGGTTCCGATACCTTGGGTGCCAACTGAATGCTCACCGAAGCAAGGGCCCCCTCCATCACCTGAAAAGCAGGTCCGCCCGAAGAGGGAAGGGGTCCGGAACTGGGAAAGAACCCCCGAAACTGGGGTCACACCCCACCCCGACGAACCCACTCCCAGGATGGGAGCCTCGAAAAGACCAGAAACTGTCCGAGCCGCTGTAGATAGCACCACGGGAAAATAAAATCCGCACCGAACCATGAGTCACGGTGCCCAAAGCCTGGTCATGATCCCGGGGATGGACCATCTCTGAATGGAGCATGGTGAAAAGGGTACCCGGTGCCGAGGAGGATGTTATAACAGTAGCAGAGGGCGCCGGGGAATGCATCGGTTCCAGAGGGCTCCCAAGACCCCGGGGATGGACCATCTCTGACTGGAGCATGGTGCAAAGGGTATCCTGTGCCAAAGAGGAGGATGTTATCGTTAACAGTAGCTGAGGGTACCGGGGAATGCATCGGTTCCAGAGTACTCCAAGACCTGGGTGGAGGTCGGAGAAGGATAAGCAGGGGAAAAAAACAAAAGGGCTTCGGTTCTGGGTGGGAGAGAAGTAGGAGTTGGTAGACCTCTAGCTGTTAGGAGCTGATCAACAAACCTCACTATATCTACTTCTGACAGGCTTCTGGTGGATCTGAATGATGCTCCCAAGGGAGAAACAGGTCTGTCCAGAAAAGGGCTGTATTGCTCCCCTAGGAAGGGGTCATAAGTTGAAGAATACCTAGTCCATGGCAAGTATTCGGTCTTAGGTACCGAGGGTGGAGCTGTAAAGGTAAAAAATTGGTATTGTAACTGGTGTCTGTACCGATATGGCTGCAGCAAGTGGTCTCCATTCAGAGGTTGTTGACGGCGCCGAGGGAATGGGTTGAGTCCCTGGTGCCAAAGTGTCACAAAAGGTCTGCGTCTACAATGCCGAAGTAGGTAGGGCCACTTCCATTCCATAGAGGAACGAGAGACTGGAACAGAGTGGCTTCTCTTTTTCCTGGAGCCAAATTTTTCCTTGGAAGGAGGGGGTGAGACCTCCGGCCTCAGAAAAGGCCTCCGAGAAGGGGGTCTTTAGTAAGCCCTCAAGGATGAGTTTATTCTTGCATTCCCCGCAAGGGTGCGAGAACACGCTTCCAAAGATGTCACACCACCTGTAAATGATCAACACCAAAACACACACAACGGGCATGATTATCAGAATTGGGCATTTTACTCCCACGTTTGTTACACTGGTTGAAACCTGAAATGCCTTCTTTTCAGACATTATGGTAGAGTAACAAAAAAAAGCTAATAAACTAAACAAAAAGTATACTAGAAAACCATACAGGAAAAGAAAGGCCTGCCACAAGGATAGGAAAGGAGGGGCTGGTACCAACTATGGTACTTGCACTACCAGAGGTAGAGTATAGGAAGGTTAGTGAAAAAGGAGAGAGAACAAAGGAAAAGGTTGAAGAACTTTAAAGTAATTTAAGGAGATTTAGATACTAAAATATACTTCGCAAGCTGGCCCGACACATCTTGTTGGGAATGCGGCAAACGAGATCTGAAGAAACTGGAAGAGGGGCACTGTGGGTAGGATTTAGCTTGAGCTCGGACTTGTGAATGGGCCATGTCAGTTCCAAGGACAGAACTGAAGTCCTAATCATAGGGAATGAAGATTTACATCAGATAAAATGTTTAATTTTATTAGAAATGTAAGACCACCTTGCAATTAAGCCATGATAAAAGATACATTATTCCAGGGATAAAAATTAAAAGTGGGAATATTCCAGGGTGACTTCCTGTCATGGTTGCTATTCTGTCTTGCCTTAACCCTTTAAGCTGTTTACTTAGATTAGACAATGGCTATAATTTGGTTCCTAGAAAATTAAGTGTAAAGGCCTCTCATCTTCTCTTTGTCGACTGAAAACCATAGCGCTCATCAGATGAAAAACTGAAAGCATTACTGCAAGTAGTCAAAACTTTTTCAAATAATGTAACTTCATCTTGAAAATGTCCAAACACAACCTTTAAAGCAGGAAAACTGCAGCACCAAGAAAACATCAGTTTAGGACAAGAATGTTGATATAAAAGAAGTTGAGCAAGAGGGAGTGTATAAATATTTGGGAATTGATAAAACATGAACAAATGTGAATAACACTGAGTAAGGAATATTTTAGAAGACTTAAATTAATCCTGAAAACAGCACTGACATCTAGGAACAAAATTCAAGCCATAAACCAAAGTTTTGGAGTGACTGACTAGCCCTAAAACGTGTTGGACAGATTAGACAAGAAAACAAGGATGCTTTATGCTCATCAAAATAATTTATAAAAATCAGCATATACCAAGATTATATACTCCCCATTCTGAAGGAGGTATGGGCCTCCTTGAAATTTACTACATGCACAGAACTGCAACAGTGGAACTGCACACATCCGCTGACCTCACAAGACCCAAATGTAGTGAAAAATTTTGAAACATGGGGAGAAAAAATTTAAGAGGACTTCCCTGCTTAGTCTAGAAGAAGCATACTGGTGTCGAGCAGGAACAGAAATCAAACCAAAAGTAGATAAAAAAAAACCCGCCAGCAACTGAAGGGGTCCCCCCCCAAAAAAAAGGGGGGGTGAAGGATCAGATAAGATAAAAAGACAAGAAATGTGGAAAATGCATATAGTTGAAAGTACAGAAAACTTCTGGAAGAACCGCATGTTAAAATCAGGAACAAACAGGGATGGTTCAAGAGAGGATAACTCAAAAGATGAAGTGTTAATACTGATGGCCCAAGACAGTGGGCTTAAAATCCATTGAACATGTGGGAGAAAGACCAAATGTAAGTTTTGTAAAACAGGACTGGAAACAGTCGTACACCTTGTTCCGAATGGTTGTGACATACTAATGGCAGGAGGACTGTATACAGAAAGGTACAATAATGTGGCAAGGCTGCTGCACTAGGGACTGAGCAAACATGGTATTTCACTGGCTGAAAAACACTGGAAACATGAACCACAAAGCATCAAAGAAAATGAAGAAGTTACATCACATGGGATCACCCATTACCAACAGTTCAAAGAGATGTGAGAAAACCAGACATTGTGGTTCATGAAAAGAAGACAAAAATAGCATTGATCATAGAAAATCGCTACACCCAGTGTCTCAGTGTCTACAGTGTCTTGCACACACAGACACAAAAAAGATATACAATATCAAGATTTGCAGGCAAAAACGAGAGCAATGTGGAAGAGACACACCCAGGCAGTTCTAATAGTAGGAACAATGGGTCAAGAATCTACAATCGTATTTAGATAGGTTACCAATACATGCAACTGTCCGAACTGCAGGAGTCATTACTGGGCATACTGCGGGTGCTGAAAAGAGCACTTTTGGCTGACAAAGACTGAAAAATACTAACTTCATGAACTTTAATCACACTTTGACTTAGGAATGGGGTCCATGCCCCATCATGGTATTAAAAACCCAAATAATTTGGAGAAATTAAAAGGCACAAAACATACCAAACAAGCTGCCAGTTAATGTTATATAAATCAGAAAACAAAAGAATATGCCTCAAATATAAAGTATAAGATACTGATGCAAGTTCTTCTAGAAGGCCCAAAAATAAATTGCGGGCAAGATGAAGAAACATGAAAACATGTCACAACATATGGGTCTCATCGATACAACTGTTCATGGTCATCAGGACTGAGCAAAGAATCTGACAAATAATTATTTCAAATATACAGAATTCTAGAACAGAAAAATTAATAAAGCCCTACTGAAAATGATATTTTACAGAAAATAAAGGTCTGGTTACTGCAAATGGATGCAGGTGCACAGAAGTGAAGTGTCTGTCATTAATAGACCCCCTACTCAGTGATAACTGATGTGGAAGGTTTTACAACCCACTCAACTAGACAGGCCCTTAGTTTAACATTCCGATAGAAGAGCAGTACACTCAGGAGTGCAGCACTGCAGTGTCAGTAAATGAATCAACCCGGCTGGGGAATAAAATACATTTTGCTGAACTTCCAGCACCAAAGGAGTATACCACCTTTTGAGCTACTGACTCTGCCAAAAAATAAAGATAAAGTAAAAAGTAAAACAAATGGTACCATTTCTCTTGAAAAAATAAAATTACAGATGTACAACCAAGAATTACTAACTGGAGAAAAACCACTTCAGGGGGAGACTAGACAGACTTCTGTGTCAAATTTTAAAGCACAAAAATGTAATTCTACTGCAACCAAGTTGATAGCAATCTCTCATTTGACAACCACGTGGCCAAAGTGGTTAGAAAAACATTTTATATAGCCCACCTAATCATGAAGGGATTCACATCTAGATTAGGGGACGTCATCGTGCCTCTTTACTCATCCCTCATCAGGCCCATAATTGAGTACAATGCCCCTTTTGGGATGTACCTTACCAAACACCTGCAGCAACTGGAAAGACCCCAAAAGTACCTCACCAAGAGAATCAAAGGGCTCAAACAGATGTCATATGCTGCCCGGTTAAAGAAACTCCATCTCTACTCAGTGGCATATCGACTGCTCAGAGGTGACCTGTGCCTGACGTATAAGGCCATGTCCAACCCGGAATTAAGGGACATGCTGCACCTCAAAAAATCCAAATCCCATCGAGCTACACGCCGAGACTTGAACCTCAGCACTGAAATAAATAGGACATGCTGGAGGGACAGATTCATAACCCAGAGGCTCCCTTCACTATGGAATAAAATCCCAGTCCAGGTTAGGCAGAGTCCCTCATTGACTCTCTTCAAGAGGAATCTTGATCAGTGGATGGGAGATCATTGGTTTACCCCGGGTATCACTTCTGTGTCACTGTTAGACAGAGGCACAGTATACTAACCTTGAAAAAGGGCATAGCAAAATTAATTTAAAATGGGTGGCGAAAGCCAAACATACTCTGGCTAGGCTTATAAATGCCCTAGGGCAGATAGCCTAGTATGAACCTAATAAAAACATTAAACAAAGATGATAATGGGAAAAATTGCTACTACGGATGTTTGAAATAAAATGTAGAAAAGGCTTGTTTTAGCAAAGCTGAACATGCATGCAGCATAAAAGCAGCACCTTACAAGTCAAAGTGGAAGAAAATGACTGTGACAGACTGCAGAGACTTGCATAGTCTGGAGGGAAGGCTACGGTCCGGTCCACTACAGGACACCCACTAACAGTGTTGTGTTGACATACAGAATGCAACCCGCAGCCAAACACAGCATTACAAGACGCACCCAGCAGCTGCTCATATCCTTACAGCATTACAAGACGCACCCAGCAGCTGCTCATATTCTTACAGCTTTAAAGGAAGGAATGATTTCTTTGCCAAACAGGAAAATATGGAACGACTAGTCAAAAGGTCCCAAACATCACAAGCAAAGGGAGACTAAAGCAGAAAGAGAAATGCACATTGTACTACTGCAGAAGCCCAGTTTTTGGCATTTTAAGTTACCACAGAATGCATCATTCAGTGCACCATCTGGCATGCTAATCACAGTCACGTGCAACCCATGTTCATGCATTAAATCCTTAAAACTTATAGCACTTCATCCAAGCAACCTCAAAAGTGGTTATTACAAACAGGATCCTGGTCATTATCAGGGGATGGACAAATGGGGTCCCCGAGTACTAAGGTTTCACTTTGGGACTACCTCAGTGCCCCAGAAGTCACACTAGCAGAAAAGAAAGCATGCGCTTAACCTTCTGAAAAATGAAGGCATATTTTTCAATTCTTTAAGTAACGCCCGTCAATCTGTTAATATGAGGAAAGTGCCACCCAGGAAGACTGCCAAATTCAAAAAGATTTTTTTTTTGTCAACTTCTTGAGGGGGGGGGGGGGGGGGTTTACAGGACAAAGAAAAAAAAAAAAACATTTTCTCTCCTGCAAATCGCCATCTCCTATGGTGTACAGGAATGACGTCATAACTATCACTCAGCTAACTAGCTGGACTAGCAGTCTGGGTGTTTGACACAGCTGGAATGGAGGATAAGGTGTCCACCCTGAGTAGAAGACAGTGAACTGGGAAAGCTACCTTAGTGGTGGAGACCAAGACTCACAAAACTTAAATCCATCCACACATCCTAGCCTGACAGATGTGAGCTGCCCAAGTCACACCTCACAGACTGTCCCACTTTCTCTAGAGATGTTAACATACAGAGAAAGAGGAAGGTTGGAAAAACTGTGGCGCCTCCATATCCGACACTGCTTGGCTGGTATTCGCTCCATGCAAAGACTGACAAAGAACCACCCAATGGGAGGGAATGGGAATCTGTTGAGGAGCAGGTGTCATGTCAGAGCAGCTAGGAGGGAAGGGGGATTCTCTCTCTCATCATGAGGTAAAGAATTTCTTAAAATTGAAAACTGAATACTCTGGAACAGACTGGCGTGAACTACCACTTCACACACATCCTCAGACTACATCAAAATCAAGGCTAAACTCACAGAGGCTGCCTTGTCTTTATAATAAAGCTCAGATAAGCTAAAAAAAACTCAAGAATGCCCTAATGGGTGCAATGTCTAACCTCATACACAAAGCAGCAATCAGGAGATGGTATGTGCACACAACTGGAAGCACTACAAAAGCATAAACACAGCATTTTATGCTAGGACCCCAGCCATATAAATACACCAAGCTTCTTGAAGTAGTAAATGAAAAATAAAAATAAAAATAAAACTGAAGTACTCAAGAAAAGCACCTGCTCCACTATCAGCAGTGGACATTATATGAAGTGAGCACAATAAGCAATTACCATTAAGTTACTGAGTCGGCTGAGACTAATAGTGCCAGACAGGAGGAGATTAGCAATTCTGAAACCTATGATGCAGTCACCATCTGAACCAAAGTTAATACCAAGCCTGTGGTCTTGGTAGTCTTCTTAAAACGCCAGCAAGTCAAAACAGATATGCAGAGAAACTGGGTGGGACAAAAAATAAGACTGGAGTAGTGACAACCACATGCACACATCAAAGATACTGAACCGGAAAATTACTGCTCTCCCATCTTCTCCAAAAGAAAATCAGCAATGATATACAGTATATATAAAAAAGTGTACACACCCCTGTTAAAACAAAAAATAGAGAGACCACAATAAATCATTTCAAAACTTTTCCCACTGTAATGTGACCTACAGCCTGTACAATTCAATTGAAAAACAAAAACCTGTTAGGGGAAAAATATAAAAAATAAACTTACAATACACGAATTGCACAACTGTGCACACCCTTAAATCAGCATGGCACATCTTGACTTGGCAATATTTGCACATTCTTCCTTGCAAAAGCATTCCAAATCTGTCAGATTGCGAGGGCATCTATTGTGCACAGCCCTCTTCAGGTCACCCCACAGATTTTCTATTGGATTTAGGTCTGGCCTGGGCTGGGCCATTCCAAAACTTTAAATTTTCTTCTGGTGAAGCCATTCTTTTATTGATTTGGATGTATGCTTGGGGCCACTGTCGTGTTGAAAGGTGAAATTCATCTTTATAGCAGACGCCTGAAGGCTTTGGACTATAAGGGTATTTGGAACTGTTCATAATTCCCTCCACCTTGACTAAAGCTTCAGGTCCAGCTGAAGAAAAGCAATCTCAAAGCATGATACTGTCACCACCATGCTTCACCGTGGGGATGGTGTTCTTTTGGAGATGCAAAGTGTTGCTTTTGCGCCAAACATACCTTTCGAAATTGTGGCCAAAAAGTTCAACCTTGGTCTCAAACCATAACTTTTTTAGTTATGTACTTACCATAACTTTAGATGTTTGGGATCCATCTCGCCTACATTCTGTACTGATGGGTTTGGAGCCGATCCTCGGCTCCGACTCGGCACGCTATACTATAGAGCGAAGTCTCTAATTGGCTGAGCTATTCTATATCCCAGGATGCACCACCACTACTTCCCCAGATCTTGTTTGTCCGCACACATGCACACAGTCATAGACAGTTGAAATAACATTGCCAGGTGTTTCAAGATGAAACGGCTAAACTGAACCGTCCGGTCTCTTCTGATCTCCAAGGCAGGGGGAAAGAGGGCGAGTATTAGGAATGTAGGCAAGATGGATCCCAAACATCTAAAGTTATGGTAAGTACATAACTAAAAGATGTTATGTGATCCTATCTCGCCTACATTCTGTACTGATGGGACAGCGTCCCTAGCACCCGATTCCTGGGTGGCTCACTGGAAAACACTCCTGAGAACTGTGGAACTGAAGGAAGCTCGCCCCCGCGATGCCACATCCAATTTGTAATGAGAAATGAAGGTGTGAGAAGACCAGGTAGCCGCAGCACAAATGTCACTAATGGCAAGCTTGGAATGAAAGGCTGTCGAAGTAGCCATAGCCCTTGTAGAATGAGCTTTCACAGTGGTTGTAAGCTCTCTATTAGAAAGAAGGTAAGTATGACTGATACAGTCTCTGATCCACTTGGCAATGGTGACCTTCGTGACGGCTTTGCCCAATTTATTGTCCAAAAAGGACAAACAACTGATCGGTTTTCTTGTTTGATGCGTCCTAAGTAGAAACGCAACTGCCTGTGAACATCCAATGAACGGAAGATGTATTCCACTCTGTCTGAGTAGTTTGGGAAGAAAACTGGGAGTTCCAATGACTGTTGAAGACAAAAACTAGAACAAACTTTGGGAACAAAGGATGGATTAGGCCTGAGGGATACTCTATCCTTGTGAAAAACCAGGTACGGTGGTTTGACACATAGGGCTTGAAGTTCCGAAACCCTTCTGGCTGATGTAATTGCCACCAAAAAAGCAGTCTTCCAAGAAAGAAATTTCAAGTCACAAGTTGCTGCAGGTTCGAAGGGGGAAGAGGTCAAAGCACCTAATACGAAATTAAGATCCCACGGTGGAGCGGGATGAGAAATCTGAGGTCGTAGCAGCCCAGCACCTTTCATGAAGGCCTTACACAACTTATTGCTCATCAAAGGTGGGTCTATACTTTCATGAAAATTAGAAATAGCTGCCAATTGAACCTTGATGGTAGAGACCGAAGAACCTTGATTGAATAAAGAAGCAAAAAATCTCAAAACTTCTGACACCGGGGCAGAAATGGGATCCAATCCCCGGAGTTGGGCCCAAATGGCGAATCTCTTCCATTTGCCGTTATACATTTTTTTAGTCGAATTCTTGTGGGCCGAGGACAAAATATGTATGAATTCCGAGTCCAAAACCTGGTTCCTGACTAAGGTCGGAAGTGGAGGAGCCAAGCTGTTAACTTCGAGTGAAGGGAGTGATGAAGCTGTCCCAACTGATGGATCAAGAGGTCTGGAACCTGGTCCAGGAACCATGGATCGTCCAGTGCGTATTTCCGAAGAAAGGGCAGCCAGACTTGACGAGGCCAGTATGGGGCAACTAAAATCATCTTGCACTGCAAGTGAATCGCCTTCTGGATCACCCTGGGAAGAAGGGGAACTGGTGGAAAGGCATACACTAGGCCGGTGGGCCAAGCTTGGACTAAGGCGTCCTTGGGAAACCCCCCGGAACTGGGGTGAGAGAAGAACTGTAGACATTTCGTGTTGAGAGGAGTTGCAAAGAGGTCGCAACAAGGAGTTCCCCCATCTGCTGAAGATCTGAGTTGCCACTCTGTCGTTCAGAGACCACTCGTGCGGGGAGAGAATAGTTCTGCTCAGTTTGTCTGCTATCACATTGGATCTCCCCAGAATGTGTGTTGCTACCAAGAAACGGTTGGTTGCAATAGCCCAATCCCATACTTTCATGGCCTCTCTGCAAAGAGGGTAGGACCTGGTCCCTCCCTGCTTGTTCAGGTACCAGACTACTGACATGTTGTCGGACTGAACGGCAATCATGCCCTGGGGGCGGTAACTGTGTAGTGCTTGTAGGGATAGAAGCACCGCCCTCATTTCCAGTATGTTGATGTGTAGGGAACTCTCGTAGGGGTGCCACTTGCCTTGGACTGACCTGCCCAGGTAATGCCCCCCCCCCCCTGTCTGGGAGGCGTCCGTAGTCAAAACGGCCACTGGAGGTGGAGGAACGAAGGGTCGCCCCTGATCCAGGTTGGAGGAAAGAAGCCACCAACGGAGGTCCTGTTTGCACGTCTCTGTGATCATAATGAGGTGACGGAGAGGGAGATCCTGATACGACCACTGGACTGACAGGAGCCACTGGAGAATCCTCATATGCAATCTTGCTAAGGGAACTAGGAGAACGGTAGCCGACATGGAACCCAACAGTTGTAGGACCATCCTTGCTGGGGCTCGGCGTTTGAAGAGCAATGCTCGGACTTGAGATTGTAATATTTCTATCTTCTCTGTAGGAAGATAGACCCGCATTTGCTTTGAGTCTATCTCTACTCTGATAAATCGTATGCGCTGAGATGGCAGCAACACAGACTTTTCCCAATTGAAGGTGATTCCCAGGGAGTTGCCTAGAGATATAGTGGCTGCAAGGTTCTGTAAGAGTAGACACCTGGAAGTGGCAGTTAGGAGCCAGTCGTCTAGGTATGGAAACACCTGGAATCCTAGACTTCTCAGGTGAGCAGTCACCACCGCCAAACATTTGGTGAACACCCTGGGGGCTGTGGTGAGACCAAAGGGCAGTGCGCGGAACTGAAAATGACTGTCTCCCAGGCTGAAGTGCAAGTGTCTCCTGGACGCCTGATCAGGATATGATAATAGGCGTCCTTGAGATCTATGGAGCACATCCAAACACCTTCCTCCAGCAGTGGGAGAATGGATTGTAAGGTGACCATCCGGAACTTGGACTTCTTGACAGAACGGTTGAGCTTGCTGAGATCCGAGATGGGCCTCAAGTCCCCGGTCATTTTTGGCACCAAAAAGAATCTTGAGTAAGTCCCTAATCTGGTCTGGTCTTCGGGGACCGGTTGGATGACTCCTTTTTGTAGCAGCTTTGAAATTTCGATGGCTGCGAGATCCCGTTGACTGGGTGGTGGGTCCGGGATTTTCCGGGATGGTGGGGGGGGGGCTGAGAAAAGGGCATGTTGTAACCTCCGGCAATGATCCGGAGCACCCATCGGTCCTGAGAGATATTCTCCCAGGCCTTTAGGTGCCTCGAAAAACGACACCCGACTGGCTCCGGAGCGGCGCAGTCGGGCAATCCTTCAGGGATGCTGGAAGGTTGAGGAGCCACGAAAGTACTCGCGGTCTCCAGTGTTGCGGGGGCCTCTGCCGCCTCTGGGACGGCGTCTTCCTGAAAAATCCCCCCCCCCTGCCTCTAGAAGGGGGATCATCCTGCTGTGAGGGGCAAGTCTTCTGAGATTTGCGGAACCACATTTCCCCCCTCTTCTAGCCTTGGGATAAGGCCGGAAGGGAGTGGAAAACCGTGCCCCTACGGCAGTCAAAGTCTTACCCTCTTGTTCACAGCGGGTCAAGGTGTCCTTTACCTTGGGTCCAAACAAGGAGGACCCATCAAAGGGAGCGTCGGCAAAGGAAGACTTGAAGGCCTCCGCAAAATGACACAGGCGGAGCCAGGCTAGTCTCCGTAGAGCAATACCTGTACCCGCCACTCTACTCGCCCCTTCGGCCGCATATGAAATGAGCCTCATGGACGAGATCGATATTGATGACAGAGTAGCCAACTGAGAGCTAACCGTCTGGGCCAACTGCTCAGGTAGGTTACCAGAGAGGGTATCTGAAAGCTCCTTGACCAGATCCCTCTGAAGTCTGGTGAAATGCGTCAGGTAATTCAGAGACCTTAGAGTAAAGGCTGCTGAAGTAAGGGTGCGCTTCCCGTACCGATCCATACTCCTGGACTCTTTATTAGGAGGATGGACGGACGAAGCCTCTGCCACATCTTGCTGGGTAGCAGATGCCACCACCAGGGCATCTACGGCCACACCTTTAGATAAGAATTCCTTTTCAGGGGGGGCTGACAGAAATTTATTCGGGCGAGCCGGCACCGGTTCCACAGAATCCGGGTGCTCCCACGCCCTTCGAGAGATCAAATCCAGGAGCTCATCGAAGGGCGGAGACACCCAGGAGGCTGAGGGCTGAGCCCCGAAGGCCTTGAGGAATATCGACTCCTCAGCGGAAGGGGGTTTGGACTGCCAGTCGCCTCGTTGCTTGAGGATTTCTAAGATGTCCACAAAGGAGACATCGTCCGAGGACGACTTGGGGGACCCCTCCGCATCAGAGGTCGGTGTCCGAGGTGAGAGACTCAGGCGAGTCGACGTGCTTCCTCTTACACTGTCTCTTCCTGGGAGGTTCCTCCGAAGAAGCCTCGGAAGGAACCCCAGGAAGGGAGGAATCCCCAATGGGGGTGACCTCAGGCCCCAGGGCTCCGCTGTCTTGAGACAGGGGGACAACAAAGGAACAAGTCTCCATGCCAAGGGAAGGTGCCGGAGAGATGGTGGAGGTAGCCAAGGAAGATTTGGCCAAAGCAGTCCTCATGGCCCTGAAGGCCGGACCCCCCCCCCCCAGAGTCCTGGGAAGGTCCGACTCCCGAGGCCACAACAGTAGATGGCACTCACGCAGCCAACGCACCGAAAGGGAGGCTCGGAACCGAAAGCATTGGACCCGAAGCGTCACCCCCGGGGCCGAACGAGGAGGTCCGTGTACCGAACTCCGACCCGAAGGTCAGGGTTGGAGTAAGGGTCGGAGCCAACCTGAGAACCTCCACCGGCTCCACCAGCACAGACTCCAACGGTGCCGAGGCTGTTGGAGGAGGAACCAATACAACAGGGTGGACAATCGGCTCTGGAGCCGACTGGGCTAGAGCAGAGACTAACTTTTGGAAACCGGAGACTGGAACAGCCTTTGAAGCACCCTGTCTATATCCGAATCGGACATCCTCGAGGACCGAGAAGAGACCGATCGGGCCCGAGTTGACTTCGCCGCCGGTTCCGAAAGACTAGGGGACCGGCTCCGAATAGTCTCAAGCAGTATCGGCGCCGAGGGAGATTCCACCAGCACAGAAATTTCCCTCTGAGCCGACGGGAACTTCGGCGCCGAGGTAGAAGAGTCTGAGCGAGCGACCTTTCTCGGCTCCGAAACCAATGGAGCTGAAGAAGGTGACCCGCCTCTCTATGCTCGAGCGCTCGGCTCCAAAGACAGAGGAGTCAAGGCTGGAGGCATCGAGGCAGACCGTTCCGACCTCGGCTCCGAAGTCCGTGGAGCCGACGGAGAAGCCTGCCTTGATTTCTTAGCTGTCGGCTCCGACGGACTGTTCGGAGCCGAAGACTACTTCCTGGAAGGAGAGGGGGGAGAAGATAAAGCCTCCTCAAAAGAAGGGGTGATGAGCCCCTTCAATATCAATTTGTTTTTCCTCTCTTGGAGGACACGAGAAGAAAAGGCGTGACATACACTACACGACTCTTGAAGGTGTTTAGGACCTAGGCAATAAACACAGAGAATGGTCATCCGTGATTGACATCTTGTACCCACACTTGGTACATTTTTTAAAGCCCGAAGGCCTATGCTCCTTCGACATCTCTACAAGGAAACACACTACCAAAACAGACTAGGACAAAAACTACCACAGAGATACCAATCCCTCTAACTTAAACAGGATAGGCCCACAGGCAAACTGTAACACAGCTCTGCAGAGCGCGAGGGCAAGGCCCCTCTAACTAAAACGGGACCTTGTCGTTGGAGAAAAAATATATTTACTACACAAATATACTAAACACAAGGATATAACACAGTATGAAGTAGAGCGCGAGGAAACCCCTACTAATAAAGCGGGAACCTAGCGCTAACAAAATTCACACACAAACTTTCACAAAAACCACTCAGAAACAACAAGTAGCTGTTAAAACAGCTTTTGGTTGAAAAATTAGAAAATTTCTGACAGAAAATCAGTCAGTAAAAGGTACTTAGCCCAGCCAAGTCGAGACCACGTCTATTGCTATCAAGCGGCAAACGAGATCTGGGGAAGTAGTGGGGGTGCATCCTGGGATATAGAATAGCTCAGCCAATTAGAGACTTCGCTCTATAGTATAGCGTGACGAGTCGGAGCCGAGGATCGGCTCCGAACCCATCAGTACAGAATGTAGGTGAGATAGGATCACATAACATCACATTTTCCTACATGCTTTTGGGAGACTACGTATTGTTTTGTAAATTTTAGCCGGGCCTGGATGTTTTTGTGTGTAAGAAAAGGCTTCCATCTGGCAACCCTACCCCATAGTCCAGACATTTGGGGACAACGAGAGATCGCTGTCACATGTAATACACAACCAGTGTTTGCCAGAAATTCCTGCAGCTCCTTCAGTGTTGCTGTAGGTCTCTTGGCAGCCTCCCAGAATATTTTTATCTCTTCTTTTCAACAATTTTAGAGGAACGTCAAGTTCTCTGCAACGTCACTGCTGTCCCATATTTTCTCCACTTTTTTATGATGGTCTTTACTGTGTTCCACGGTGTGAAGAATGGGTGAAGACTGCCAGCCTAGCCAGATAGAATTTTGGAGATAATTCTGTCATCTGTAAATATTACTGTAAACCACAGGCTTGTTGTCTTAAATGGTAAAAATAGTGTTACATGTGGAATTGGAAAATAATGTAACAGTGCACTCAACTGACCAAGTAAAGCATGCTGTGACCCTTTGATGTTAAAACTTGGAGCCAGTAAGTCTAGAGTGAGGTACCTGCCTATTGTTTTTAAGGCCAGAGTTAATGGCCAGAATTTGCATGCATAAATGTCCTTTACTGCTCTGGTTTCTGCCCAGAGGTGAAGAAAGTAAATGTAGTTTGTTAGCCTGGGAACCCAGGGAAGTGTGAAGAATGATGTAATGGAACCAGGAATGTGATTTTAAAAACAGAGAGGAGAGAGCATTAAGCATTTTTGCCTTGACCAACTCAGCAGCACTGCCTTGCTGTATATCTAAGTTTCTTAGACTTGTGTTTTCTCTTACAAATAGCTAGAAACTAGAAAGAGCTAGAAACTAGAAAGATTACACTAAGTGTTTTTCTGTGATGTCAGAACAGTACTACTGAATTATTTTAAGTATTTCTCTGTGATCTCTGAACTCTTGACGAGCACTGTGTAGTAAAAAGTATTGTCTTGTGTTTTGACTGTTTTTAAATATTTTTACATCCTTTCAACTGTGGCTGTTTTGGTAGAGACAATTTAAGCTCTTTAGAGTACTTGCATGCCTTAGTAAAATTGCACAAAGCCACGCCAATAGCTTTAGCCCCGGGTATACTACCAATTGGATAATAATACTGCACAGTAATAATTGGACACACTTTTAAGGGCCTTTGAGTAGCTGATAAATATTAGTGGGTGGTGGCAGCTGGTACTACCATACAATCTGGGAACAGGGGGCACAGCTGAAAAACCTGTGCGGGCCTTCCCCAGGAGTGTCTGTGTGGTTATATAAACTCTTCTCAAAGCATGCGTGTCTCAGCTACTTGGGCAGGGACACGAAGCTGAACTTTACTGGGGGTCAGAGTCTATTTAATTGATGTCTGGTGTCTACCCAAGATGACTGAATGCTGTAATTACAGTATTCAAATATTAGCTTAAGGGCGCGCACAACAAAGCATTAGCTTAAGGGCGCGCACAACAAAGCATTAGCTTAAGGGCGCGCACAACAAAGCATTAGCTTAAGGGCGCGCACAACAAAGCATTAGCTTAAGGGCGCGCACAACAAAGCATTAGCTTAAGGGGGCGCGCACAACAAAGCATTAGCTTAAGGGCGCGCGCACAACAAAGCATTAGCTTAAGGGCGCGCGCACAACAAAGCATTAGCTTAAGGGCGCGCGCACAACAAAGCATTAGCTTAAGGGCGCGCGCACAACAAAGCATTAGCTTAAGGGCGCGCGCACAACAAAGCATTAGCTTAAGGGCGCACAACAAAGCATTAGCTTAAGGGCACAACAAAGCATTAGCTTAAGGCGCACAACAAAGCATTAGCAGAGTAGCGCACAACAAAGCATTAGCTTAAGGGCGCGCAACAAAGCATTAGCTTAAGCGCACAACAAAGCATTAGCTTAAGGTAGCACAACAAAGCATTAGCAAAGCATTAGCTTAAGCGCACAACAAAGCATTAGCAAGGCAGCACAACAAAGCATTAGCTTAAGGGCGCACAACAAAGCATTAGCTTAAGAGCATTAGCAGCACAACAAAGCATTAGCTTAAGCAAGGCGCACAACAAAGCATTAGCTTAAGGGCGCACAACAAAGCATTAGCTTAAGGCATACAACAAAGCATTAGCTTAAGAGCCAGCGCACAACAAAGCATTAGCTTACATGCAGCACAACAAAGCATTAGCTTAAATGCAGCAAGACAACAAAGCATTAGCTTACAAGACAACAAAGCATTAGCTTATGGCGCACAACAAAGCATTAGCGTAAGCAAGCACAACAAAGCATTAGCTTACATGCCAAGCAAAGCATTAGCTTACAACAAAGCATTAGCTTAAGGGCGCGCGCGCACAACAAAGCATTAGCTTAAGGGCGCGCGCACACTTGTGCAACCAGCGTACTGTACACTTTTTTTTATACTTTTTCCACTAACAAATTTGATTTTCAATTGAATTGTACAGGTCACATTAAAAGGTGGAAAAGTTTTGAAATGACTTGTGATATTTTTTTAGATCACAAAAATCTGGCATTTTAACAGGGGTGTGTACGCTTTTTATATCCACTCTATTACACAAAAACCTTAGAAATAAAAACTTGCACTGTTCACCCCCTAGAACAATATTACTTTCATTCAAAGCTTACCAACATGTCATAAACCTAGTTAAACTTCAGGGGGGCTGGTGTTGCATTACGATGCACAACAGTTCCAGGTGCCCTTTTCTGGAAGATCAAGCAAAAGAAGTTCAGCAGGACAACTGGGAGCCCCTCCCAAAACTGCTAATACAAGGTTTAAGTGATAACATGCAGCATTTTCAAAACCAATGTTAACAGCACTTTCAGTAATATGGGTGGCTACTGCTATTCACAGGACAAGCATATATTAATAACTCAGAGAAAAAAAGTTTGCTACTTACCGTTTATCAGAGCCCATTTTCTACCAAAACTGTAATCTGAAAGACATACAAGAAGTTAATCTGTTATGTGCTAGAAATCCAACAAAAATTAAAGCAAAACAAACAGCAAGAAAGTGAACGTGTCTTAAGCGGAATCAAATATTACATTTTATTTTTCCCCCTTTAGTTAACACTGCAATAGACACAAACTTTTATACAGTGATTGCCCACGGGAACAAGTTCTAATCTGAACGTTAAAAACAGCTACCAACTGTAAGAAGATCAATTAATAGATACCACTACAGCAGTAATTTCCTCATAAAATAGTGCACTACTTTAACAAGTATACAAATGCATCCCAAAAAGAGCGGCTCAATTCACTTGCAAAGTAACTGCACCACAGAGACATCAAATACACCACCAATATGCTGCCAAGAAGTAATCTCAAAACCACCACTCAAAAAAATGAAATGGTCCAGAAATTTGTACTGGTTAGCAAATGTGAATGAAGAAACAAATATGGTGCACAAGAATGCTGGCTTCTCTCTAAAAACAGCACCAATGACAAACAAGTGCCAGCACATACATCAACATGCCTGACACAATCACTCAACAGCCCAGAGACACAGCAAACAATTTTAAAAATGAAGCCAGTGTACAACTGCAGTAGATCACATCCATGTAGGAATAATGCGGGCTCAACCATGCCTGGCTTTGACACTAGAGTGGCAGCACAAATGCTAGCTGTGGGTAAACCCCACATTATCAACACCTAAACATGATGCACTGAAAAAGGTTTTAAACTAGATGATAATCTATTCTTTTTAATTAGTTAATGTTAATTATGGAAGTCAAGATCCTACACTATCACCATGTAGACAGCTACTGCATTCCAACTACAGCGAATGCACTCATCTCTCTTCACAAACCCTCGTTCTCAAATACTTCCATCAGATCTGCACTCCCACCTTATTTTGCTACATTAAACTCCCATCTGCTTAAAAAAGTTAAACAAAACACCCCTCTTCACATGCTTACCTCTTATGCCACTCCCTAGAACACATCCCATTTTTAAGAATCGTCCACTTACTACTTTCTACACCCCATCTGTCCTGGGCAACACAAACACCATCTAACTATACCTATCCATGTGTGAGCAATAACCTACATATGCGTGTGTGTGTACACATGTATTACATGTAAATTTGCTTGAATGTATATATGGAATATTTATATACTCTTATTCAATTGTGAAATATCTTGCAACGCTCTACCAAGTTCTTATAGTCTCTCATTGTATATTTTGTACATTTGTATTTTTAACCAAAAGGGGGAATTTCCTCTTATTGTACACTAACAACTGTAAAAAGTCTACAATCTGTATGCTACTACTCTGTAATGTCTCTTGTAAATTTTTCTTCTCTGTAAACTTATGGAGTTTCTCCCCAGGACTCAGCTGAAAACGGACACTTGTTGTCTAGTTGGACTATCCCGACAAACAAATGTTAAATAAAAAATAAATAATGTTCCGACTCCTCTGCTGCTTGCAGTCTCTCTGCAACTCTGAACCAAATGCCCTCAACCTGAAAAACATTAGAACTACCAAACCATTTTTTTCTTCCTACATGTGTTTGCCTATCAACCACCCTCCCTACGTTTGGTAAGCCCACCTGCTCCTCTGACAGCAGTGCCCCCTCCACACTGTGCAAGGCAAGTATGGACTGGAGGAATCCACCATCCAAGGCAGGTATGATACTTGCTGTCCGCCCCACTCAGCAACCCCCTGTAGTCATAGATAATGCATCTCCCCCTTCCCTGCCTCCTGAAGATCTGGTTTCAACCCCCCGCCACACCCACAGCAGCAGGGTCATCCCCCTTAAAGACAGGCTGAGTGTACCTACACCACAAAACTAACCAACAGCCTCAACCCATATTAAGCTATCATCATCCAGGACATACAGCTACGGAACATTTCTATAGACAACCCACAAGGTGCACAAAGCAGACTCCTGCCCTCCACTGTATTTCTACTAATATGCCAAAGAATATTAACTCTAAATAGTTTGGTAACATGTACACTTTCCTGGTACTAACCAGCCTCTGCCAGTTGGTAGAGACCACAGCTGCCTCCCAGTGACCATGTTCACTCATGGACCACTACACAGCGCAAAACCATGTTTCACATCATCTTTGGACACAAAGCAAATCAGTTGGTACTACTTTGTGTAGAAGATTAAAGGTAGTATCACCTTACCTGCAAATATACAGAAAACCTCAGTGTCATCAGTGCACCAATGTTTTCTCTACCAGTTTGCTATCTTTCTACTTTAATGTACAAAAAAAATTTCTAAGAGCTTACACTATGCTTTTCCATTTTACACCAAGTGGGTTTAACTGCTGAATCTTCACCCCAGTCCATATATTCCACAGAAAGACAGCAGCTAAAAATCGTACTGCCAAGCTCATCAGGTATCACCACTACTTCTTTCGGCTGTTCCCATTAGACCCGTTTCCATTCCTTCCTGTCCTATGCATCTTCCCGTCACACCAGCCACCTGCATATCCTCTCTTACCACATCCATAAACCTCATCTTAGGCTTTCCTCTTACCTGGCAGCTCCATCCTTGCCATCCTTTTCCCAATATACCCAGCATCCCTCCCCAGCACATGTCCAAACCAACGCAATCTTGCCTCTGGCTTTGTCTTCAAACCGTGCAAACTGAGCAGACCCCTCTAGTATACCAATTCCTAATCCTGTCCATCCTCATCACACCCAATGCAAATCTTAACATCCACCTCCAGCTTTGACTCCTGCCTTTGTCAGTGCCATCTCCAACCCATATAACACAGCTGGTCTCTCTACCCTCTTATAGGGCCTTCCCCTTAACGGTTACCAGTTTGACACAAATCATTCCTGACACTTCACCCTGCCTGCACTCTTCACCTCTCTTCCACACTCACCATTACTGTGAACTGTTGATCCCAAATATTTAATCTCATCCACCTTAGCCAGCTCTACTCCCTGCATCCTCACTATTCCTGTATCCTCCCCCTCATACACACACAGGTCTCTGCTGACCTTCATTCTCTCTAGAGCACATCTCCACCTCTCCAGTGTCTCCCAAACCGGTTCTCTGCTCATCCGCAATCGTAACAGTCCACGGTAACTCCTGTCTGATGTCATCTGTCAACCTGTCCATCACCACTGCAAATAAGAAAGGGCTCAGAGCTGAGTCTTTATGTAATCCCAGCTCCACCTTAAACACATCCATCACATCTACTGCAGACCTCACCACTGTCACACTACCCTTGTAGATAACCTGTACCACTTTTACATACTTTGCTGCCACTCCCTTCTTCCTCATACAACTCCTCTCTAGGCACCCCATCATATGCTTTCTCCAATTCCACAAAAACAATACAACTCCTCCTGACCTTCTCTATACTTCAACACTTAGAGCAAACATCGCATCTGCAGTGCTCTTTTCCAGCATGAAACCAACCATACTGCTGCTCACTAATCATCACCTCCCTTCTTAACCTAGCTTCCACTATGCTTTCCCATAACTTCGTGCTGTGACTGATCACTTTCATCTCTTTGTAGTTACTACAGCTCTGCACATTACCCTTATTCTTAAACTGGTACCACTTCTCCACTCCTCGGACATCCTCTCGCTTTCCAAGACTTCATTAAACAATCTAGTTAAAAACTCCACTGTCATTCCTCCACTGCCATCCCTCCCAAACACCTCCATGCTTCCATAGGTATATCTGGACCAACAGCCTCTCCATTCTTCATCCTCTTCATAGCGGTCTTTACTTCCTCCTTGCTAACCTTTGCACTTTCGGATTCACTATCCCTACATCATGCAACCTTCTCTCTCACTCTCTTCATTCATCAGCCCCTCAAAGTACTCTTTCCCATCGGCTCAAAACACTCTCTCTCATCATCCATCATACACCCAACTTGCAAAGCATATGCACCAACAACATTCACCATCACACCATCAATTTCCAGCTTCATAAACATCACCCTGACACACTTCACCTTCACAATACTCTCGGCATACTGTTCCTTCAGGATAAACTCTACCCCATTTCTCCTCCCATCCACACCATGACAGAACAAACTGAATCTGCCTCCGATGCACCTGGCCTTACTCCCCTTCCATCTGGTCTCCTGCACGCACAATATATCAACCTTCATCATCAGCTAGCTCTCTCTCTATACCAGTCATACTGCCGACAAAGTTCCTACCCTCAGTACCACACTCCTAACCTCACTCCTCTCTTTCTGCCTTCAGGCACGATCCCCCCCCCTTCTCCTTCGGCCAACAGTAGCCCAATTTCCACCAACACTCTTTCTGCTACAACACAAATCACAAATGGACAACCCTTAAGTAGAATGCACTGTTAAATGAAATAAATACAAAGCAGTATCTACCACAATAACATTCTGTAAAAGACAAAATAAAAATAAAAGCACACTCCACAGAGGAGTGCGTAAAGGGCCAATGGTAGCATCATTTGCATTACTGGTAGCATGCCACTTTTCTTGTTAACGAGAATCAAACATGCAATTTACTACATTAAACATAGGAAGCTGGGAAAAAGCATGCAAGTACCTGGGTGTTTACATCACATTCAGAACATTCCATAAGCCATTAGGATAGCTCAGCACCCAAAACTTAAGGCTGCTTTGGCATCCCCCCCAATAATGCCCAACACTCTGCCTCTCCCAACTCTAGATCAAGTGAAGGCATCTACAGCACTAACATGCGAAAAAACAGGATAATGGAGGAGTCAACAGCTGAAGATGAAGGACAATCAATACCTTCACATTTCATTTTGCAACACACACTGCATGAACTATCAAGACAGGAAACCAAACTTGCACAACAAGGTGGCTGCCCAAAAAAACCTTAATACCAAACAAAAAATCCAAACTAGTACAATCTACAAACCAGTACTACCTACAAACTATAGTCAAAACAACAAAGTCCGAATTTAGGAAAGGGTTTACATGAAAAAACTTTCAAAAAAGTATTCTTTCTAGAAGCAGACATCCCCTAAAGAAGCATACAAACAATATTTTATGAGCAAATGGCATTTACAGATATTTCTGGGGCATGCACCTCACAGCTGATGCCAGGTGAAGGCAGGGGATATGCAAGGAGTATTTTCCTTACAGAAGCAGGGAATATGGCAGAATCATCACACAAACGAGACAACATGAGCACAATGTCCATATGTCCCTCTCCAAGATGGATGGGCGTGCACAAGAGAAAAATGTATCCACACACCAAGATAGGATGGGCATGCACAAAAGAAAATGTATGCACGTACCAAGATCTTTCTCAGTAGTATGACACTGCTTCAGGATGTCTCAAATATCTCACTCTCTCTAAACATGGTTCCAAGGAGGCTTGCCAGGTTTGGTACCCCCAGTAGATGAGGAGAGAGGGACAGACAGAGAGAGAGAGAGAGAGAGAGAGAGAGAGACAGAGAGAGAGAGAGAGAGACAGAGAGAGAGAGAGAGAGAGAGACAGAGAGAGAGAGAGAGACAGAGAGAGAGAGAGAGAGAGAGAGACAGAGAGAGAGAGAGAGAGACAGAGAGAGAGAGAGAGAGACAGAGAGAGAGAGAGAGAGACAGAGAGAGAGAGAGAGAGAGAGAGAGAGAGAGAGAGAGAGAGAGAGAGAGAGACAGAGAGAGAGAGAGAGAGAGAGAGAGAGAGAGAGAGAGACAGAGAGAGAGAGAGAGAGACAGAGAGAGAGAGACAGAGAGAGAGAGAGAGAGAGAGACAGAGAGAGAGAGAGAGAGAGAGAGAGAGAGAGAGAGAGAGAGACAGAGAGAGAGAGAGACAGAGAGAGAGAGAGAGACAGAGAGAGAGAGAGACAGAGAGAGAGAGAGAGAGACAGAGAGAGAGAGAGACAGAGAGAGAGAGAGAGACAGAGAGAGAGAGAGAGAGAGAGAGACAGAGAGAGAGAGAGACAGAGAGAGAGAGAGAGAGAGAGAGAGAGAGAGAGAGAGAGAGAGACAGAGAGAGAGACAGAGAGAGAGAGAGACAGAGAGAGAGAGAGAGACAGAGAGAGAGAGAGACAGAGAGAGAGAGAGAGACAGAGAGAGAGAGACAGAGAGAGAGAGAGACAGAGAGAGAGAGAGACAGAGAGAGAGAGACAGAGAGAGAGAGAGACAGAGAGAGAGAGAGAGACACAGAGAGAGAGACAGAGAGAGAGAGAGACACAGAGAGACACAGAGAGACAGAGAGAGAGACACAGAGAGAGACACAGAGAGAGACACAGAGAGACACACAGAGAGAGACACACAGAGAGAGACACACAGAGAGAGACACACAGAGAGACACACAGAGAGAGACACACAGAGAGAGACACACAGAGAGAGACACACAGAGAGAGACACACAGAGAGAGACACACAGAGAGACACACAGAGAGAGACACAGAGAGAGACACACAGAGAGAGACACACAGAGAGACACACAGAGAGAGACACACAGAGAGAGACACACAGAGAGAGACACACAGAGAGAGACACACAGAGAGAGAGAGACACACAGAGAGAGACACACAGAGAGACACACAGAGAGACACACAGAGAGAGACACACAGAGAGACACACAGAGAGAGACACACAGAGAGAGACACACAGAGAGAGACACACAGAGAGAGAGACACACAGAGAGACACACAGAGAGAGACACACAGAGAGAGACACACACAGAGAGAGACACACACAGAGAGAGAGACACACAGAGAGAGACACACAGAGAGAGACACACACAGAGAGAGACACACAGAGAGAGACACACACAGAGAGAGAGACACACACAGAGAGAGACACACAGAGAGAGACACACACAGAGAGAGACACACAGAGAGAGACACACAGAGAGAGACACACAGAGAGAGACACACAGAGAGAGACACACAGAGAGAGAGACACACAGAGAGAGACACAGAGAGAGAGACAGAGAGAGAGACACAGAGAGAGAGACAGAGAGAGACACAGAGAGAGAGACACAGAGAGAGACACAGAGAGAACGAACATGAAGAAATGGGTCCAACAAGCAACACTATGAAGGACTGCTAATGCATGCTACCTACCCTGACCTTACTACTGTGTTTAAGGGAACACCTGACAAAGTATTAAATGTCAATAAACATGCAACTAAATAAAGAAAACACTGGATAAAATAAAAAAGGCAGAGTAGATCATGGGAGTTCCTAGTGCTATCCCACATGGACTGTGATGTGGCCACATTTAAGCAAGTCATACTATGAACTAGTCAAAAATAAATATCCCATAAAATTACAAAAATAATTTAAAACCCACAAACTATGACAAATGAATTTACACGTCAGCAAAGTCAAAACAGAAAATATTAAAATTAAAACTGCCTCTGATTCATACTACAAAACTAATTCCACTGCAGGCAGGCATTCAACCATATAAAGTCAAACTTAGTGCTTCAGATGTGTGCGGGCAGGGCCCTCCTATCTATAAAAGGTACCACACCATCTTACAGTTCTTTTCTGCTTTGGGGGATCTTTTGAGTAGTCATTAAAAGCTGTGGTCAGCAAGACCCATGAAATATGTTCAAAAGAAATACTTTACCCTTTGGAAAATCTAAGGTGCAGGCATTTCCATTAATGGGCTAAAGTTTATTTGTGAAAGATTAAACAAACCAGGATTAAACAGACATAGAAAGGAAGCCCACACAGCAGCAGTAGCTTTACACAAGCACATGCTAAGCCTGCGGAGACAGCTGTATTATGCTCGCTGTTGGAAGATTAGCAAGTATAACTAAAACGTGCCAGAAGTGCCCACATGCTTAGGGTTATGGCACACATATGCATTCAAGACTTGAATGTTGAGGAGGCAGCTAAAGCCGCCTTTGAAGACTGCACTTGACATCTTGTAAAGATTGTTCAGGGTAGACTTAAAATGCAATGTAGCCAACCACTCATTTGTGATAAGGCTGGTTTAAGAACAGATCTTCCTAGTTTTCCTACAACGAAGAAAACTGCTTGCATGTCTAATACCTTCTTCTATTTCCAGAGAGAGTATTGTTGAGAATCAAACTAAATTCAAGAGGCGGCAGTCTTCCCACCCTGTTCTGCAGCTGTGGAAAATACATTTCATGAAAATAAAACAGCCTTAAGGTTCAGAAACCACTAAGCCAAAAATAATGGATGGGTTCTAAAAGGTCATTTTTTGTGGAAAGTGTACAAGGCGCTACTCACGCAAGAATCAGGGATTTCAGACATTTAACTGAATATAACTAAGGCTGCAAGTAGGAAACCAGTATGTTCCCTATACAAGGCTGTTTGTCTGCTCCATCATCTTTGGAGCATTCTTGTTCAGGGATCATCATAAAAGTAACTGAATAAGCCCCCAGACTTAACACTATATACTATATGGCCCAGGAAGACTAAAGCCAAACCATGGCAATCATCCCAAGTGTCCCACCGAGACCTCTGCCAAGAGTTCACCAGCCTGACAATTCACGGCCTCTTAAAAAAGATACTATATCCCCCCACCCAAAAAAAAGGGGGGGGGCTGGGAGGTCTTGACAACAGCCAAGACAAAAAAAAAAAAAAAAAAATCAACCAGAAAAAAAAAAGGGTGAGCTTCAGCTGGGAAGAGCCTCTCCCCTGCTCATCAGAAGAGCAGTTCAGATATTTAGTACAAGAAATTACTTCCACTAATCTAGAAAAAAAAAAAATCAACACAATCAGAGAGGCTTAAAGTTAAGCAACACATTGGAACAGTATACACAGTTAAACAGCAAATACCAGAAAAATACACGCTTTAAAGAAACTATTCAGATCATGTTTTTGGGGGGGGGGGGTCCACAAAGAATGTAACTGGCATGCTCTAAAGTACCTCAGTCTAGATGACGCAGTTGAATCTTTTAATACTACCTTCCTGAACATCCTTAATTACCATGCCCCCATACGATTTTCCAGAACCAAAGCACAACCCTCCCCATGGCTACAGAAAACCACTAACTCAGAAATGAAAAACAGGGATAAAGCCTGGGAGCACTGGCGCAAAACCAAAACCCCCGCAGCTAGACAGAAATTCCTAGAACTACGCAATAGAGTCAAAAAGCTAATAAAACGGGACAAATTCCAATACTACCAGTCTGCCCTAGACTCCTCAACACAGCCCCAAACAATTCTGGTCCTCCATAAACTCCATCCTCCACCCAGGTAAAGTCAGTACCCCTCCTCCTAACATCCCTCACTCCTCAGAAAATATTGCTACCTCATTCAACACACACTTCACCCAAACCATACTATCACTAGCTAAACACAACCCCCCTCCCCTCCAACCCACACCTTTAACTAGTAATCTCCCCACTGCCTTCTCTTTTTCTCCTGTACATACCTCCAACATAAAAAAACTCTTAACTAAACTTAAGCCCACCAAATTAGCAGCAGACAACCTCCCAAGTGAATACCTACAAATCACAGCTGATGCTCTGGCCTACCCAGTATCCATCTTGATTAACCAATCTCTGTCAGAAAGTTACGTTCCCACATTGTGGAAAGTCTCACATATAATTCCCCTCCACAAAGGCGGACCGTCTGCAGAACTAACCAATTACCGCCCCATAGCTATTCTCTCTCCACTCTCCAAAATACTAGAGAGATGCATACACTCTCAGGTCTCACACTACCTCCTTACTAACAACCTCCTTTTCAGTACTCAGCATGGTTTCCAACCAAACCATAGCACCACCACTGCCTTACTCTCCTTCAGCATAAAAACAATGGCTCTCTCTCCTCTGCTACTTTCCTAGACCTATCTAAAGCATTTGACATGGTCACACACAAATAACTTATCTCTGTCCTCAATAACCTATCCTCACAATCAGTCACCAACTGGTTTCAGAGTTACCTGTCTGACCGCCAACAATCCATTGTATGGCAGAACGGCATATCTCCCCAACTACCCGTCTCCATAGGGGTTCCCCAAGGATCCATCCTTGGACCCCTACTTTTCTCTGTTTACACCAATAATCTAGCCTCTGCCACCAAACATGGCACACTCATCCAATACGCAGATGACAATACCATCATCTGCTCAGCCCAGTCCCTACCCAAACTGCAAAAAGTCACACAGGAAGCCTTTTCCTCTGTTGAAACATGGTTATCCGATGCCCAATTAATACTCAACCCAAACAAAACTAAACTACTCATCTTCCAACCCACCAAACACACTCAAAACAACTCTCACTTTAACATCACAGCAAAAGACAACACCACTATATACCCAACTGAACACACCAAAGTGCTAGGAGTGGAAATACACAATAAACTAAAATTTGACATTCACATATCCATGACCATAAAAAAAGTTCACAAAAAACTAGGATCATTATACAGAAATAAACAATTTCTCACCAAAGCAGCAAAGATTTCAATAGCAAATTCCCACCTTATCTCCACCCTACTTTATGCCTCTCCAGTATATACTAACCTAAGGCAATGTGATCTAAACAAGCTAGAGACCTGCTACAATAAAATCGCAAAATTCGCCACAGGGGCATCCTACCATAGTCACCACTGTCTCTCACTTGCTGAACTGGGCTGGCTTGAACTCCCTCACCTCCTTCAGTGAATCAACTCTCACTCGCCCACAAACTAGTAAACCATCCACTAAATGTCCCATCCCTCCAGAATCTACTCCAACCCTATCGCACCACCAGACCACTAAGATCCAGCAACAAAAATCACTTGCAGATCACTAAAGCCAATAACTCTGCTAGTGAAGCACTATTCTCTTGCGCCATAGCCAAATTATGGAACTCACTCCCGCCCACAATTACCTCCGTACAATCATGCACCAACTTCAAAACTTTATTAAAAGCGCACCTAAAAACATGCTGGCTATGCCCTTGCAACTCCCACTCTAATAGCATCCACCCCATCCAACTACTACCTTTCTTTCACCTCCACTAACTACCTTGATGATAGCAAGCTCAGATGCTCATAAGCATAGTACTTACTATACAGCAGGAACTTCTCATTGTTACATTTGTTAATGCCTGTTATGTACTTCACAGATAAAGATTCTAGTTGTCTACTGATGTACTATGTTCTTCATCTGTAAATATGTTGTAAGTAATTTCTATGTTAAATTATTAATCACTATGTAATCCAATGTAACTACTGTCTGTTTATTTTACTGTGGAGCTTTTCTCCCCGGGCCTCCACTGAAAATGGACCCACGTCCAGTCGGACACTCCCGGTCAACAAATTTAAATAAATAAATAAAAATTAACTACAAATCAGTCAAATACATGCCTGCTCTATGTTTTAAAGTCTCTGTAAAATAATTCATTACTAAATTGGACACTGCCCCTTTTTTCTTGATCAGTAGACTATATTGCATATGCCAGTTAATTATTCTCAGAAAATGACAAATACTTTGTATCTCTGTTAATTGCTTTGAATTAGCTATACATATCTCCTCTCGCCAAAATACTTGAAATGTATTCAAAAACAATTGCTAGACTACCTCCTGCAGGAAGAATTCCTGTCCCCTTCACAACATGGCTTCCATTCTTTCAACAGAATTAGCACTGCCCTTTTAAAATTACAGATATGCTCTCTTCCTTACTTCCCTGTCACCACCGGGGTAGCACAAGACTTTATCCTTGGTACCCTCCTCTTTAAAAATGTCACCAACACCCTCCATATGTCCAGAAAACTGGCTACCCTAATACAACACACTGATGAATCCACTCATTTGCACATCTGACAAACTATACCTCCAAAAAAATAAGTAGCCACCAAAACATGGCTTCGTAACTCACATCTCATGCTTTCTCCTAATAAAACAATGGAAGTTACTTCTTATAGCAAACTAATTAGGGGTGACAGCAGATAAGCTTGCGTTCCCCATGCATATAACAAGTCTAAGCAAGAAACTCATCAAAAAGTAGGAATGCTTTTACACAGCCAGAAATACCCAACATAACTAAAACTACACTTGCCACTACTTATCTTCTCCCCACACTTTTTTTATGGCGCTCCCATCCTAACCTCCAGCCTTCGCAAAAATTAAAATTTAAACAATAACAAAGTTGTTAAACTTGCAGGAAATGCACCTTTCAGAACCCACCACTGTATAGTACCAAAAAGCCTAAATTGTTAGAACTGCCTCATCAACTAACATATACACAGCTTACCACCAATAAAATTAACGAACGTCCATATGCCTGTCCAGCACTCTACACAACTATGTTCCCAGTTAGTCAATGGGATTCAGTGAGTAAAAACTCCCTTCTGTCTACAAACCTATAAAATCTGCTGGGCATTGTCCATACTTGTACAAGGTTGCTAAGGCCTAGAGCTTCTTACTTGAGTGGGAGGTTGGTATAATGGTCAAGGTGTTACCTTACAAACAACGTGCAGGGCTTGATTCTTACATGAGATAATTGGCTAGGCTTAATATGGCCCATAAGGACAGTTAGCCTAGTTCTAATCTATGAACCTGTATTCACAGTCTACACCCGCCACCCCATTTGCAAAACCACTCTGAAAGACGACTCCCTAGTTAAAATCTGTGTCTGTTCTTGCTCAACACCACGATAAACTACATCCATAAATGTAACACAAAAATCCACTACAGCAGAAGAAACTAGAATCAGGGACCAGACAAGCATAGCCTCAGGGAACAAATACTTTATTCTTCGCTTTCATCCCAAAAGAGACTACTTCAAAATAAAATGAGCACACAATTGTAGAAGTTTGTATAAAACGGTTTAGGTTAATTATGACTATAAACCAATTAATTCATTCAATTAAAAAGCACAATTATCCAAACTTTATTCAACACTTCTTTTTACTAGCTTAATTTTTAACCTATATTTTATAAAACATTTTAAATTAATATTTCCATTCATACCAGGTGGATTGTCTGCTCCTAATTTTAACTGCCACAATTTCTCTGTTCAATCCTATCCCTATAGCCACTTACTCTAATATCTTGGTACCTGCTCTAATATGGAAAAAAAATGTCTTGCTATGCTGACACAAGGATATGTTTAAATAAAGCGTTAACATCTTTGCTCTTAACTGATTAGAGATGTTCCTTGATGCGTTTCTCCAAGCATCTCGTAGACATATCCACACAGAAATCCCCATAAGAGCAAACTGCTACATAAACAATCCCCTGGGTTTTACAATTGTACACCCCTGAAATTTACCTACACATGGTACAAAAAACATTTGTACATTCCCTTTTTTCTTTACGCTACTTATACGTAAAACAAGAGCAAACTATCCTTTTGCAAACTTTTTCAGTTAAATATTTTTATATGTACACCTAGGTTTCCTATTATACTTATTAAAATTACTCCATAGAATATTCCAATTCTCATTAATGATGGACATACCATTTCCTATCTACAGAGATTTCCAAGCCCAGCAATTCATAACTGGTATTTTTATCGTTTTGAACTCTGCAAATCCATTTAATATACACTGAAATTCTGTACTTCTACCTTCTACATTTTTTATATATGCTAAGAAATTATGTACTTCTACATTTTTAATATCATCTGCTAAAATCTTTAACTATCCTTATAGCCCCTTTCTAAAAATAAATGTGCAAAAAGACTAACTTTGTGTACACAGACAACCCTCTCCTCCTACCACCCAACACTACAACCTGTGAGAGAAGCACTTATATAGCCAAACTGGAAGCAAAGCTCTCTTCACCCAAGGTTGGACTACACAGTCAAGAGGAGAAGGTAAACACTTGCACCACACTCATCACATAGTTCCCCAAAACCTACACCATCAAAAACAGACACCAACACAACACACACCTACATTCGTGGAGGCTCTCAATAAAAAAACTGCTCAAGCAACAGAGACCTCCAAAGCAGAAACCCAAGCAACCTCCACCCCCCCCAACACAATCCAAATGACACATAGCCCACAAATTCAGTGTGCTACTCAACCACAGCCCATAAGGCATAACCATGTACCCAACACTCTAGTCATAGGTGACTAGTCAGGCACACTGATGCTCCACTCACCAGACTAAACAAGGAGAAAGCGACTGTCAAGCTGCCTGTTAGGTGCCAGGATTGTCCATGTTGGTGTGAATGATCTGAGAAGTACCTCCCTGGACTACATGGAGAAGCTCTCCAATCTTGTAGCCCAGGCAGGTATGACCCTAGCCCTGAGTATCATCATGCCATTACCCAGAATAATACCACAGAAGGACAAAATGACAAACTTCACCAAAATTGGCTAAGTTTCTGGTGTCATTCTAAGGGGATCCAATATCCGTCTGCCTGGGATGACATGATCAACAGACCACGATGCCTTGCCAGAGATGGCCTGCACCTCTCGCCCTTGGGATTCCAGATACTGGCTACGGCTCTTCCCACCCCTATAGTGCCTTTTTTAGGCAAGGTTCAAATGACAAATCCACCACTGTAACAGGTACGAGCAAACCAAATCAGAGGATAATGCTACGCAATGTTAGAAGTCTAAACCTCAAAATGCACTCACTCGAAGCACTCCTTAAAATGGAGAACATAGACATCTGTGCAGTGACAGAGACCTGGTTCAAGGCTCCAGACAGCACCCCTGCATTACCAGGCTATAATTCATACCACAACTTTTGGCCACCTAACTTGGACCGAAACACTAAAGGCGGAGGCGTGTCCATATTCATTAAGGATATCGACACCTCCAGGCTAGTTGCTCAGCATAATGCATCCGAGATTATCCAAGTACAACTAACTCTGGGCAAGACCGCAATCCAAATTGCAACTTGCTACAGATCCCTCACAATGCCCCAAAATTGCCACTCCTCATTTCTTGATACACTGGAAAATATTAGGGTACAACCCAACACCCTCATAATTGACGATTTCAACAACTCCACCATTAACTGGGAAAACTACTCATGTACCAACTCTTTTGCTCAACGTTTTCTGGAATTCATAAATTCCAATGCTTTGGATCAACTTATCCACACCCCCACCAGGGGCAGCAATATCCTAGACCTGGTCATTACCAACATGGGCGACTGGTGTTCCACAGAGGTCAAGTCCTTGATCAGATCCGACCACAAGCTAATCACCCCAGACATCCACACCCCCCCCAATCAGGGAAACCACCGTAATAATTTTCTACAAAGCCAAATTCACGCTTAAGACAGAAGTGGTAAACTTCGCAACACCCATGCAGATGGACAATAGAGGTACGACTGCTGAATCCTACACAAATGCACTTTATAAGCACCTACACGAGTTCATGGATCGTGCTACCCTAACAGAACCAAGATACTATCCTCCAAAAAAAGGAAGCCAATCTGGTGGTCCCCCTGCCATAAACAAACTCTACAACAGAAGAAAGAAACTGTTGCAAAAAAGCGTAAAATCCCATGATTGGAGAACTCCCTGGTCAGCCTCAGTAAGAAGCAAAGATCCCTCATAAAATCCTCCAAAGTTATTTATGAAAACAAAAATCGCCACCGATTCTAAAAAGACAACCACAAAGCATTCTATAACTATGTCAATAATCTCAATGGCAACAGTCAGATATGCTCCGAGTTACAGCACAATGGCACTACATATACAGAACCAACTGATATTACCAACATCCTGGCAGATTGAACTGTTAACTTTACCCTTCTCTCGTCCCTAAAGGGCACATCTCTATACCGGAAGAATGCAAAGTTTCTGTAATCACAGCTGCACAGCAAAAAAAAAACACTTTCCAAAGCCAAGAACACAGCATCAATGGGACCCGACAAC
Source organism: Protopterus annectens (assembly GCF_019279795.1). Taxonomy (NCBI): domain Eukaryota; kingdom Metazoa; phylum Chordata; order Ceratodontiformes; family Protopteridae; genus Protopterus; species Protopterus annectens. Next base: position 480,700,181 of record NC_056740.1, read on the forward strand.
ATCCCAGGCTGCGTTCTACACGAACTACAGAATGAACTGGCACCCCACCTAAGCACCATGCTCAATCATAGCCTCACCTCAGGCTTTGTGTCCAGTAAATGGCGCACAGTAAAGGTTATCCCTCTCCACAAAGGGGGAGCCACCACGGACCCCGGAAACCACCACCCCATCAGCCTAACGAGCCTGGTCTGCAAGGCCATGGAACTTATAAACAAAGACATCGGTAATCTCCAAACTCTGGACCCCAACCCAGTTCGGGTTTGTAAAAGGCAGATAAAGTCTCCTAAACCTGAGACTTCTTTGAAGCAGTCACCAAAGCCGTAAACAAGGGTAAGGTGGTTCACACAGCCTATCTTGATGTCGCCAAAGCTTCTGACACCACCCCCCCACTCTGAAATTATAGATATTATAAATCCCCATGTCACAAGATGGGTTGCCAACTGGCTCACTGGCAGACTCCAAATCAGACTTCAGACCAGTGACAAGTGGAGTACCACAGGGTTCAGAGTCCTGGGTCCTCTCCTGTCTGGTATCTACTTTTCTGAAGTACAGGCCAACATAGAAGATCTTTAGCTAACGAAGTTCGCAGAGGATTTCAAACTAGGAGCCATAATCGAAACTCCTAACGATGTGGACATCCTACAAAAGGGCCTCACAGAGATAGACGGCTGGTGTCAAAGCCATGGCCTCAAGCTCAATGCCAAAAAGTGCACTGTCACCCTCTTTGGTAAAAAAAATCTGTACTCATGAGCTACCACATAGGTGGCAGTCTACTTAACACAAAGTGTGATAAGAGACCTTGGGACACAGGTGGACAGTAGTCTCTCCTTTGATAATCACATCGCCACAGTAGTCAGGAAATCCTTCTACGATGTACAACACCCCTTTTGGTACATACCTCACAAGACATCTACAACTGAAAAGGCCTCAGAAATACTTCACAAAGAGGACTACCAGCCTCAGATGCCCTACGCAGACAGTCTCAAAAATCTCCAGCTTTACTTCGTCGCATATCGCCTACTCAGAGCCAATCTCTACCTAACATACAAAGCTGTGTCAAACCCAGAGCTGTTGGACATGCTCCACTTAAAGAAATCCCAATGCCTCCGAGCTACATGCTCTAGGGACCTAAACCTAGTCACAATAAACAGAACAAGCTGGAGGGATATAGTCCTGTCCCAGAGACTTCCCATACTCTGGAACAAACTACCCATCTATATCAAACAAAGCTCATTAGCACTCTAAGAAAAATCTTGATTGGATGGGGAAATAGGAAATTCACCCCGGGGAACACCTCTGGGGGGCTCTGCTTGACAGGGGTACAGGAAAATTTTCTAGGGTGGCGAAAGCCATGGTACCTTTTTGGCTACGCTTGTATAGGTCCTAGGGCCAATAGCCTAGTACCTACCTATGAACTTCTTGTTAACACCAGATCATCTGCAGGCATCCTGGAAGCACGTATATATTGCCCTTTCGGTATATTGTTTTTGGTATGGGTTGGATGGTTACTTAAATAATACAATTAATTGTTTTTCTACACTTCACTTTCAAATTTAAGTCCTACCATATACCATTAATGGTCACATCTAAAAAGTTAACCTCGTACCCCAAGTTACCCAATGTAAACTTCAAAAACTCTGACTCAGTGTTAATTGAGTTCAACAGCTGTTTCTCTTGTTTACTTTATTTTCCAAATTACGTTACAGGTTTTTAAACAAGCTACAAAATGTTACACGCCTGACGTAAAACTATCTTATACATAGAAGAAACAGAGCTCAAGACCATTTGCTCCCACCAACCAAAGACTACACTGGCATATGCTGTGGCTGTCACAGACCCCATTGCTATATCTTTTAATTGTTTACTCACTATTGTAGTGAGCAAACAACTATTGTTCATAGGTTCATAGGTTCATACTAGGCTATCTGCCCGAGGGCATTTACAAGCCTAGCCCATCGTTTTGTGGCTTACGCCACCCCTTTAGTATGGGGAACTGTACCCATTATTTTGCTGTGCCTCTGTCGAGCAGTGACACTGAGGTAATCCCTGGGGTATATCTGCGATCTCCCATCCATTAGTCAAGATTTCTCTTGAACAAGGCCAGCGAGGTGCTCTGCCTCACATGTACCGGGATTTTGTTCCACAGCATAGGGAGTCTTTGGGTGATGAATCTATCCCTCCAGCACGTCCTATTAATAGCCGTGTCGAGGTTTAAGTCTCCAGTCCTTGTGGCTCTGATGGATCTAGATTTTTTGAGGTGAAGCATATTCATCAAATCTGGGTTTGACATGGCCTTGTATGTTAGGCAAAGGTCACCTCTGAGCAAGCGGTGGCGACTGAATAGAGCTGCAGTTCTTTCAGTCGGGCAGCATAGGACAGAGTTTTGAGACCCTTTATCCTTTTGGTGAGGAACTTTTGTGGCCTCTCCAGCTGCTGCAAGTGTCGGGTCAGATACATTCCGAATGGGGCATTGTACTCAATCATTGGTCTGATGAGTGATGAGTAAAGGGAGACTATGACCTCCCTTGATCTAGATGAGAATCCCTTCATGATAAGGTGGGCAATGTAGAAGGTCTTCCTGACTACTTTAGCTACATGGGTGTCGAATGACAGACTACTATCAACCTGGGTCCCCAGGTCCCTGATAACTTCTTCTGTGCTCAGTGGATTGCCACCTATTTGGTAGCTAGGGGTAACCTTGTTTTTCCCGAAGGGTATGACTATGCAGTTTTTGGCATTTAACTTTAGGCTGTGGCTCTGGCACCAGTTATCCGCTTCTGTGAGACCCTTCTGAAGGATATCTGTGTCAGATGTGTTTTCTACTATGGCCCAGTTTGCAGTCATCTGCAAACTTTGTCGCCATAACCCTCCTATGTTTGCTTGTACTTGGAAAAGTAGATGCCAAACAAGAGTGGGCCCAGGACTGAGCCCTGTGGGACACCACTTGTGACAGGCTTTGAGTCTGACATGGCACCAGCAACTCTGACCCTGTGGGTTCTGTCACTCAGCCAGTTTGCAACCCATCTTGTGATGTATGGGTTTAACATTTAAGCTGATGAGTTTTTCAATGATACCCGAGTGGGGTATTGTATCAAGGCCTTAGCCAGATCGAGGTAGGCTGTATGGACTGCCTTTCCTCATCAATGGCTTTGGTGACTGTTTGAAAAAGTCAACCAAGTTTAAAAGGCATGATCTGCCTTTGACAAAGCCAAACTGGGTTGGATCCAAAGTCTGCAAATTCCCTATGTCTTTATTTATGAGGTCCATTATGATCCTCTCCATGGCTTTGCAGATAAGGCTTGTCAAGCTAATGGGCGGTAATTTCCAGGGTCGTGGAGGCACCGCCTTTGTGAAGTGGGACCACAGTTGCAGTGCGCCACTCCTGGAATGCGTATCCAGAGGTAAGACTTTGATTAAACAGCTGTCCTAGCTGTGGGTTTAATTCCTCATTGAGTTCGTGGAGCACACAGCCGGGGACACCATCAGGTCCCATGGATGCTGTGTTTTTGCTTTGGAGAGAGCAGTTCTCACTTGGGCTGGAGATGTTTGGGGGCTGCAATCGTTTGGTATAGATATCTCTCCTTTGGGGAGGGGGAGTTTGCACTGAACCTGTCAGCCAGTATGTTGGCAATGTCTGTAGGATCAGTAATCTTCACATCATTTTGAACTAGTTCTGAGCATATCTGGGAGTTTCCTCCTAGGTTTCCAACATAGCTAAAGAAGGCCTTATGATTGTCTTTTGAGTCTTTAGCTATTTTTCTCTCAAATTTGCTTTGGATGATTTTATGAGAGCTCTTAGTTTTTTACTTATAGTGATCAAGGGTGTCTTACCTTTTAAGGATTTTGCTCTATCTTGTAGTAGCTTCCTCCTTTTGTTGTAGAGTTTGTTTATGGCTGGGGTCCACCAGACTGGACGCTTGCCTTTGGTACAAAGAGTCTTTGTTTTGCTTGGGATTGCCTTATCCATGCAGTCCTGCAGGTGCTGGTAGAAGGCATTTGTAAGTGATTCAGCGGCTTGAGTACTGTTTTCCGCCGGATCGGGGGCCTTAAAGGAGACCACACTAGTCTTTAGAAGTGTGAAGTCGGCTTTTGAGAAGTTCTTTACTGTGGTCTTTTTTATTTCAGGTGGGGGTGGGATGAGGACCTCCAGCCAGATTAGTTTGTGATCTGATCTCACCAGTGAGGGTATACTTCCGGTGTTGAACATTGTGCTCCCATGTTCGTGATGATGAGATCAAGTATGTTATCTCCTCTTGTGGGGATGGTGACTAGTTGTTCCATGGCATTTGAGTTTATGAATTCCAGGAACTTTTGGGCTAGGGTGTTTGGGCTTGAGTAGTGTTCCCAGTCTATATTAGGGTAATTGAAGTCACCTAGTATGATGGTGTTTGGTGATACATTTATCCCCTCTAGTGTTTTCAGGAAGGCCATGTGAGGTTCCTGAGTTTGTGAGGGTGGCCTGTAACATGCTACAATTTGCAGAGCAGTCTTGCCTACGGTTAATTGCACCTGGATGGTCTCCGATGCATCATGCGTTGCCACCAGTCTTGAGGTGTGGGTGTCCTTGATGAATATGGATACCCCTCCTCCTTTCTTGGTATTGTCCGGATTTTGGGGCCGGAACGCATGATATGAGGTAAAACCTGATAGCGCTGGGGTGCTCTCAGGAGCCTTGAACCAGGTTTCTGTCACAGCACAGACATTGATGTTCTCCATACTGAGAAGGGCCTCGAGTCGTGCATTTTGAGATTTAGACTTCTGGCATTGAGCAGCATTACCCTTAGTTTTTTCCTTTTTGTGTTCTAGGGTGGTAGGTTTAGAATTTGAGCCTTGCCTAAAAAGGCACTATGGGGTGGCAAGAGCCTTTGCCAATATCCGAATCCCAGGGTGACAGGTGCAAGCCATCCCTTGCGAAGCAGCGTGGCTTGTCCAGCATGTCATCCCAGGCAGACAGATACTGGATCCCCTTTGAATGACACCAGTGTTTAAGCCAATTGTTAAAGCTGATCATCTTATCTCTGTATTGTGGCATCATTCTTGGTGAAGGTAGGATACTGCTCAAGGTCAGGGTCATACCTGCCTGGGCTACATAATCAGAGAGCTCCTCAATGTCTCTTTTCATGTAGTCCAAGGAGGTACGTCTCAGGTCGTTTAGTGGACAATGACTGAGTCATATTTGTACCTGCTGTTGAGAGACCTGAGTGCTTGCGTTATGTGGTGGATTCTAGCACCCGACAGACAGCTTACTGTGACCTTCTCCTTACTCAGTCTGGTGAGCGGGACGTCAGTGTGTCTGACTATGGAGTCACCAATGACTAGTGTGTCTGGCATTGTGTTTGGCCTTAAGGGCTGTGACTGTTTGACACTCTGACTGTGAGGTCTATGTGTTGCAGGTGTTGTGTTCTGAGGTGGTGGTTGTTTGGGTGTCTGCTTTGGTGGCCTCTGCTGTTTTGGTAGATTTTTGATCAGAGCCTCCGAGTATGTCTTTGTGCGTTTATGTGTATGATTTGAGGTTGTAATGGTACTATGTGAGGCTGGGTCTATAGTGTGTGTGGTAACCTTCTCCTCCTGACTGGTCTTGCCAGTCCTATGTTGAGAGAGCTCAGCCTCCAGTTTGGCCGTATAGTTGCATCTCCTGCATGTATTTGTGTGTTGTGGGAGGAGGAGAGGGTTGTCTGAGTACAGGAGGCAAGTGTAACATTGCCTCAATATTCCAGGTTCACCAGCTGAGCAGGAGAGGACACTAGCAACTGATCCTCGACATGCTAGAAGGATAGACAAAAACTTTAAAAAGATTCCGGGGATGTGGGTGACCGAAATGGGGGTTGCCTTTTTGGGGTACTATCTATGACAAGAGTGCCGTATCAAGGTAATAAGTACTGTAGGAGCAAGTGCTAGGTTTAACAGATAGAGAATAGTCTACTTGGAGTCAAGTAGAGATGATCTTTTTAGTTATAGGATACGCTGATTAGATCAGTAGTATAGTTCGAGGAAGGTAGTTTTAAGGGAAAATTTGAAGAGTGTAATTTAGGTAGCCCTAATAGTTTAAATCTGCTTAACCGGCGCTGCCCTAGTGTGCAACAGTAGCAGCTCCGCGCAAACGCGCGTTTAGCGTTTTTTATATCAGGGGGCTGAAAGAAGCTAGGAACTGGCCCAAAACCACCAATAAACTACAAGTTACTGGCTGAAACCTCACAAAACTGGACCAACAGGCAGCTCAATGCTTCCCACTCCCACTGGTAAGCAAGGGAACCTCCTCTGTTCCAAATTAGGTAAAGATTCAGTAACAGGAACTGCAAACAAAGCCCAGGGATCAGCAAGCTGTGAAACTGGACTATTCTAGCTTAGTAAGGCGGGAAAACAAGAGATATTTTTTGGTTTTTTTTTCAGAAAACAAGCAGAAACAGATACAGTAAACACTTATAAATGCTATAAATCGGCTATCACAGCCTACACAAACAATTTGCAACAGTTACAGATTTTAAAAGTAACAAATTGAGAAACAAGTGCAAAAACAGAATAAATGCAACACAAGTTCTGACTGACTGCAACAAACATGAATATCTGTAGTAGAAAAGTGCGTCATAGAACATAAATAGTGTCTAACAATCAACACTTATCATGGGGTATGCTGGAAAAAAAGTGAATTAATATCAAAAGTAAAAATAACTTTCCTTTGCAAATCAGACTTATACTTCAAATAATTTAACTGCCTAAATTTATCCAAAAAAATTCCATGAATCCTTGATATAGGATTCCATACTTGAACAATAGGATTCAAAAAAAATCACAAAGAAATGCCTTCTGTAACAAAATTAGGGGAAGAAACTACAGGTCAAAAGGGTGGGTTATAGTAGGATCTTTATGAATCTTGGGGATACCAAAATACCCTACTTAGGCTTGTCTATAATCACGAATTCATACATTTCCGGAGGAAGAGAACCCCCATCAAACGTTCATAAAGTTGTATCCCCACCAATTTGTAATTGTCATTATTCAACACAGCTAAAATGTACTTGGACTGATCCATAATAACTAACCCCCCATCCTTATTGGCCTTCATAAACCATAACTTAGTAACGCTGCTTAATTATCTTAAAGTCAACCACTGAAGATAAGCAATCTTAGTTTTTTTTTTTGCACCTTACTATTACATAATTTGATATCCTTCTCAACAGTTCAACTATATCCATAAATGTGAACACGCACCTTTTCATTCTTACACTTCTTTATTATC
>NC_056740.1:480707917-480880417 GCF_019279795.1 Protopterus annectens
GGTAAACATTCTGACCAAATGTTAGTTAATGGAATTCGCTGGATCGGAACGTCACAGTAACTGCCTCCATGTTTTCATTATTGCACAGATAGGGTACGTGTTGAAATGTGGTCTTCATTACTGGAGAAGTAGTCACTTAAGTTTTTTTATCCCTAATAAGCTGGTGGACTGTTGACCCCTTTTCAGATGCAACCTCTTCAGATGCAACCTATTCAAGATGGCAGAGTTACTTTAATTATAAGCAAAGTAAAAACAGTGACTGGTAGGAAATATTTCCCAAAAAATGGGGGAAATTTTTAGCTTGGTATCTGATCCCACTACCCAGTTAATAGCTTGATCTAGTATTGTCAATGTTCGTTTTATTCTTTACGATTGGTTTCAGTTTCGATATTGGAACCGACTTGGCCTTTACTACAGCTCGTGGAAGCCAAAAACTCCCAAGGTTCACCCTTGTACATAATCAATCTTGATGAGTGGATGGGAGATAGTAGGTTTACCCCAGGTATCACTTCTGTGTCACTGTTAGACAGAGGCACAGTATACTATCCTCGAAAAAGGGCATAGCAAAATTCATTTAAAATGGGTGGCGAAAGCCAAACACACTCTGGCTAGGCTTATAAATGCCCTAGGGCAGATAACCTAGTATGAACTTCCTCAACTTCCTCTCCGTTACCTCAAATCTTGTTTGCTGCTTTTATGGACACTCATTTGCCTCCGTTCTCAAGCGGACTTAAGTTCTGGTAATTTCTTAAGAGTTTCAATATTTTCTTTTTTTTTTCTAGAATAGTATATTACCTTTTAAAAAGCTTTCCCTTTCGTTTTCTCTTTCAGTTCGTTGTCTCTTTGATGGTCCCTTCCCATACACTTGTGTATTGACATTCATTGATGCTTCTCTACTTCATTTACAAAAAAAAAAAAACTTTCTTTTTTACAGTGTTCTGTTCTGCCTTTTTCTGTACACGGTGTACCCAAAACTGTTCTTGTTGATAGTTCTCTCTCCTTTCCGATTGGGTTTAAAATGCCAGAAGTGTGGCCACAAAATTCCTTCTGGCTCACATCTATTGTTTAGCTGCCATGTGTTTTCAAGAAGACTGTAGCATTTGCCACAGCTTTAGCCACAGAGCTCTTATCGCGAGAGAGAATAAAATGATCTTGGAAGGCTTAATTCCTTCAGGTTTTGAGGAAGCCATATCTGCTGAAAAGAGTAAAACGAATATCTCTTCCCCATTTTCTTCATCTTTAGGAAAGACGAAGAGGAGGAGCTCTTTGGTTTTGTCATCCCCCTTAGAACTGGCTCACAAGAAGCATAAATCCTCAGTTCCATGAAGTACATCTGGTCAGACATATTCTCCTTCAAAAACTTTGGTGCCGAAAAATTAGTCCTCTGTACTGACAACTGCTTCAGCTCCAAAGATCTTGACACCGAAATCTTTGGTACAGATACAAATTTAAATACTGGGTTAGGACAGATGCCTCAACACTCCTTTGATGCCGATTATCTCTGCACAGACATTTCAACAAGTTGATTTGCCAAGGGTGGTTTATTTGCCATCTATTGACCCTTTTTCTGGCGAATTACCTGATGTCTTTAACCTTTCCAGGCCTCTATCTGTTCCACCAAAAGTCTCAGAAATTGATGTAGAGACTAGTGAACAAAAATTTTGTGGGCGAGGGGACTCCACTCGCTTCTGACCCTTTTAGGTCTCAAAACAGATTCAACCTTTACTACTCCTGGGGTTTGGGGTTTGAGATGTCTGCTCAGTCTTCTGGCGTGAAGTGTATTGTTTCTGGAAACTTATCTCTCTTTGGAACAGATTATTAAAATGAGTTCTTCGCCTTTGTTGGATCTGGAGACCCTGGGGTTGTATCTCTCCTTGCAGCTCTGAGGAACCAGGGTCGACTTCAATTTTTTTGGAGCCATTCCTGCACCTTGGAACTTTGCACGGCACAGTTTGGCCCCCGACTTCTGTCTCATTGGAGCAGGGAGTGGCCACAAGTTACAAGGCAGTCTCTTGGTTCTGGACTCCTTTTGTCCCCTTCCTCCTCAGAGCATATCCTGTCCTAACGATCCCTTATTCAATCCCTTTCTCCATTTGGGCAGCAAGTACTGAATCTTCAGGTCCTACAGATTTCGGTTTCTGTCGTCTGCTGAAACCTACCCAGACTAACGCACTGAGGAGGTTCCTCAGAAGAAAAAGTGCAAGAGGATGTACTTGTATTATCTCCTGATGATGTCTCCTTTGGAGACCTCTCAGAAACTTTGAAATGGGGGGGGGGGTGATTGGAAGTTCCAAAATTCTTCCTCAGAGGAGTCTGTGTACCTGCAGGCTTTCAATACTTACCTGTCTAGCTTTTTCGGTTGATCTTGCAGTGGGTGTGGAAGGCACCAGACAGCATTGAATCTATCTCCAAGAGACATGACAATTTTATCTGCCCCCTCCCCCAGGATAAGCAATTTTGGGCCAAACATTTAGTAGTAGATGCCATGGTTGCACTAGCTGCCACCAAAAAGGAACTTGCTGAGGAGAGTTCTTCATCCACTCGGAGTCTCTGGTGATGGATAGGTTTGGGAAGTGGGTTTACACTTCATCGACCTTTGCTTTAAGGTCTTTAAACTTCCTGGCACATTTTACCAGACTTCAAAGGGCTCTGATCAAGAGCCATCAGATACCCTAGCTGTATTTGCTTCTGAGGGGAGTCCAAGAGAAAGTGGCCTCACAGTTCTCCCGGAGTCCTTGTCAAACTCGTCCATGATGCTTATTGCCCATACAGCCAAAGGGACCACCAGAGAGGGAAGTTCAGGCATAGCGATGAGGAGATGCACCTGGATGTGCCTGTATGATGTTTTTGCAGAGCCATTAAAAGTAGTCATTCGTCAGTGCCTGTTTTGACGCATCATCTGTTTGGCCCAAGGTAAAAGAAACGTTATCCAGGTGTGATAAGGATGGTAACTCCATTTCTGCTGTAGGGAGTATGTTTTCCCACTCCCCAAAGAGCCTTTTCCAGGAATTGTAGAGTGGTGGAAAAATGTGATTCAGGAAAGTCTCTAGGGTCTTTCCAGGACACGCATGGAGCCAGTTCCCACAGAGGCAGAGGGGGATCTATAACGGACAATGTTGCCTACAAGGCAGAAGTAGCCCTGCAGTACCAGGGTTCCAGAGATTCGTTCTTAGGGGAACCTTCTCAGTGTTCCTGAATGGAGGCCCAATTGTCTTCCTGTGGGGCAGTCGGAGGACAGATATCCCTGCACCAAGATGCTAGGCTACAAATGACTTCCAATTCCTGGATGCAGAGTATCATTTCCAGAGGTCATTCAGTTGCCCCCCCCCCCCCCCCCCCCGTATGCAAAACATCACTGATGTTTCACCTAGTCAGAGGGAACAAGCAGCAATAGAAATTCAAAAATTGCTAGAAGAGTCCTCCAAGAAGTCCTACCAGACCAAATAGAGTCCGGAACTTACTCGAGATTCTTTTGATGCCAAAAAGACAGGATTTTGGATCTAAACGGAGTGAACAAGTGAGTTTGTCAAACCAAGTTCTGGATGGTCACGATACAGTCCATACCTTCCTTTCTTGGAGAAGGATGACTGGATGTGCTCAACAGATCTTCAGGTTGCATATTACAATTCATAGGGCTGTACTAAATACAACAACCTCCATAGCTTATCTTCCACCCGAAAGGCTTCAGAGAATCAGAACACGGTTTCAAAGGATAATATACAGCAAGAAAGTATCTGCTTGTCTGATCCTACAGGCTGTGGGCTCCACGGCAGTGACTATAACTCTAGTACCCCCAGCGAAGTATCACATGAGAATTCTACAGTGGCTTCTGGCTACACAATAGTCCTTTTTACACCATCATATGTCTTATCAGATTTTGATCACAAACTGCTGCAGAAAAGATCTAGCTTGGTGTGGGTGCTTTCCAAAGAGATTCTTCTAGGCTGTCCATTCATCCCTTCAGAACCAAGGCCATAGTGACCACGGATGCCTCCCAGATAGTGTGGGGGGCATTTTCTGGACAAGACTGTCCAAGGAACTTGGTCCCCTACAGTGGCCAATTTGCGTATCGGTGTTCTGGAGCCAAGAGTGGTGCTTTGTGTTGCAAGCCTTTCAAACTGCTCTTCCTCTGGGCACCATCACAGTTCAGACAGTATGTCAGTAGTTTGATAAATCAGTAAATGAGGTGGAACTAAATCATACCCCCTTTGTTGAGAAGCACTCTGTGTGGCGATGTTTTCCAACCACTTTCTGTAACAACATACATTCCGAGAAAATCCCCAGTGTAGTAGCGGACAAATTGAGATGATGTATTTTCATGCCTCGAGTGGCCTCTCAATCCGAAAGTTGCAGGATTTTGTCAGTGGGGCCATCCTTGCTGCAACCCGTTTTGCCTCTTCCCTAAACAAGTGCAGCCACTACTCTGCCCTAATCCCCCTCCGGGGGATTTACTGAGAGATGCTCTTCTCTGCATTTACCACCCCTGGGCTGCTATACGCTTTCCCCCCCTGATTTCTCTAATCTCCAAATTCCTACAGAGAGCACTTAAGTTGAAGAAGAAAGTAATCCTCTGTGCACCATTTTTATTTTGATTCCCCTTTCTTTGGTCTGTAAACAACCTGGGATTCTGGACCCAGCACCGGATCTTATAGGTTCATAGGTTCATACTAGGCTATCTGCCCGAGGGCATTTACAAGCCTAGCCCATAGTTTTGTGGCTTACGCCACCCCTTTAGTATGGGGAACTATACCCATTAGTTTGCTGTGCCTCTGTTGAGCAGTGACACTGAGGTAATCCCTGGGGTATATCTGCGATCTCCCATCCATTGGTCAAGATTTCTCTTGAACAAAGCCAGCGAGGTGCTCTGCCTCACATATACCGGGATTTTATTCCACAGCATAGGGAGTCTTTGGGTGATGAATCTATCCCTCCAGCACGTCATATTAATAGCCGTGTCGAGGTTTAAGTCTCCCGCCCTTGTGGCTCTGACGGATCTAGATTTTTTGAGGTGAAGCATATTCATCAAATCTGTCTTCTGTCCCATCCAGAGGGACTAGTTCATCCAGACATTTCGAACCTCAAGCTGACCGCATGGTTCCTTCAGTTCCACTAATTGACAGGTGAATTAATCTAGTCTTCCCCTGTCAGCCACATTCTGATAGCTTCACACAAGCCATCCACCTGTGAACTATACACAAGTAAATGGAAGAGATTTACCATAAGGGATTGTGAAAGGATTATCGACCCCTTTTTTGCATCTTTTGATTTAATATATTGGACTTCCTAGCCTCTCTCTTCTATGCAGGGGCTTCACCTTCTACCATTAAAATTCAACTGGCAGCAATTTATTTCCATAATGGTTTCAGAGAACGCTCCTTAGCTTCCCACAAATTATGTAAATCCTTCTTGAGGGTCACTTTGGTTGAAACCTCCCTTTAAGGACCCAAATCCACCTTGGGATTTACATTAGTGTTAAAGACCATAATTCATGCACACTTTGAATCCTCTACAGGTTGTGATCTAAAATTTTTGTCATGGAAAACTATTTTTAGTAGCTGTAACCTCCGCTAGGAGAACAACTTCAGAAATTCAAAATTTATCATATAAGCCACCTTGTCTGATCCTTCACAAAGACGGGGTCTCCTTACGAACAAATCCCTCCCTTCTACCTAAAGTAGTCTCTGACTCCAGTATTAATCAGACTACTGATTTGCCAGTATTCTTTCCCAGCTATACAAACAAAGGTGAGTACTGCCCACGCTTGCTAGATGTTCATAAACAATTAGGTTTTTATCTTCATATAACGAAATATAACCAGCTTTAATAAAGCAGTCAGCAGGGTGACCTTGGCGAGATGGCTCAAGGATGGCATCTCCTTTATCTACAGTAAGAACATTTTTTATTTTTTACCTAGGCCATTTGAGGCACGCTGTACACAATCTGTGGCAGCTTCAGCAGTTTTTTAGTCTAGGGCTTCAATGGATGATGTTTGTGCAGCAGCAACTTGGGCTTCTCCGCATACTTTATTACTCCATTACAAATTGGATTTGGTCTTAAGGGGTAGAGCATCCATTGGTTCAATGGTGCTTGGGAATATCTTTGTGAGTGCGTATAAGGTAGCTGAGGACTCTGCCCCAATTGTCAAGGAAAAAATGAAAATGGTAATCGGGTAAAGAAGGAATGTACTTACCAGAATATTCCATCTGTATTGTCCATTTTGACATTCTTGACGTCCCTCTCTCTGTTCCCTGGCCTTTTGAAGACTTTTTAGTGGAATGAATACCTTCGTTTTACTTGTTAAAGTGTAGCAGGTATGGTTTGCACTAAGGCCTCAATATATTTGTGTGTCTTTGTATATGTATGTACACTGTGTGTATAATATGTATGTACACACTTTATTTCTAATTTGAAAACTCTGTCTGATGTAACTGGGGAGAGGGGGTATGAGTAAGGGTGAAGCTCGAGTTTTTGGCCTGAGCAAACTGTAGTGACTGCTAAGTTGGTTCCGATATCGGAGCCAAGCCAAATCGTCAAGGATAAATGAAAATGGACAACACTGTTGGAACGTTATGGTAAGTACATACTTTAAATTTAAAGCTACAACATATAAAAAGAATCGTGTGAGTTAATAAGCAGATGTACCCCCATGTCTGGGTGCTTTCATTCCAAGTTTTTTTGTGATTGCACTGTAGGCTAGGCTTTGCTCGGTAACTTTTCTGGATCTCTTTAGTGTGACGTATGCATTCATTTTGGTTTGCCATTTTTATTGCAGTTTGGCTAGGTGGGTTGATCATCGGGTCCTCTTCGGCCACAGTCCGGGCTCTGAGGACTAGTATGCAACATTTAATTGATAAAGTAAGGCAGAATAGCAAGCCATTGACCATTCTGAATGATAGGACATCACTGCATTAACTGGGGTTATGAATGACCAGTTGTACTGAAATACTTTACTCAATCTTTCTAGAACTGGTGGTTGTGCATTTTCTGCAGTGAGTACAAGTTTATATTAGAATAGTGCAGTATTGTCTACAGAAGAATCCTATGTATGTTGGATTATTTGTTAATGTCATGTCAACAGTGGTGTACCCCCCCCCCCCGGGTCATTTCTCTCTGGGGTGAGAGCTAACACTGAGGGCTTATGGTTGACCAAGTTTTCTAATGACTGTAATCCAAAGTCGGTGGACACAAGATCCTCCAAGAGGGCCTTTCCAAAACTAATATCTGTTGTCAAAACGTGAAGCATGATGTCCACTGCAATTTGAATGCACCCATGTAGTTAGGGACCTGGAAACCTAATTGTTTGTCCATGTTATTGTAAGAAAGTCCTCTTATTACGAAGCTTTTAGTAAAGGTGTAACATCCAGTTCCAGGGATGGGATCGTTCCACTGGGTTCTGCACCTATTAGGCCCATCATTGAGTGCAATGCTCCTTTTGGATTGTATCTGTTCAAACACTTGACTTAACTTGAATGCCCATAGCCATTTCTCAGCAAGAAAGTCAGTGGCCTAAGTCATAAGAACTACACCGTGTCAAAGCCTTGTCCGTATTGTCTGCATCATGCAGACTGCTGAAGTGTGACGTATACAGATCCCAACAGATTGAGTCTTCTCATAACTACCGTGCTTCTACAAGTCAAGTGGTGGCATAAACACCTACTCGAGGTTTGTTTTATCTGCTCTGCAGCACAAGTAGAACATGTTGAAAGAATAGATGAATATTGCAGGGGATTTCATTTCTTTGGAATAGTCTTTTTCCACTTATTACTGCTTTTACTCTGTTCAAATGTAATCTGTTCAACTGTAAAATTTATCCATGGAATAGCACCTTTGTCCCTTATGGAAAGGAGTAATGTTTAAATGTTTCACTGCTGTGAGTTGCTTCATATTTAAATTACAAGAATAAAGAACTTGTGGGAATGCATGGCTAGGCTTCTGAAGATCATCTAGTGTCAGTATGCTAATAACCTGTGAACTTGAGTTGGCATTCTACAGCCTTCAGCTTAAGGATTAAATGAGTATGATGGTACTAGAACCTAGAAACCTTAAATTGTACTGGGATCCTATTTACTTGCACCTGCTTTGCTGAAAACTGAATTTACAAATCAGTTGAACTGCTGCTTCCACATAAAACTAACGCAGTAATAGATCCAGGCAGATGTGTACCTGTAAGTTTGGCCAGCCCCATAAGCAAAGCTGTGGAAAGACTTGTGGAACTAATCAGTCTGGACATGGGGAACCTCCAGACACTTTACCCGTCTGTTTGTATTCATCAAGGCCAGGTTATGCTTACTCAACCTGGTGGATTTTTTTATTATTTATTTATTTATTTTTTTTGAAAAGCTCTCCAAAGCAGTTGGCAGAACTGTAACCGCAGCATGCCCTGACCTGGCGAAAGCTTTTGATACAGTTCTCACATGGGTGTAGTTGTAAAGCTACTGGGTTTACCCACTGTATTGTCAATTGTCTGACAGGACGCATGTTCTAAGTAGGGAAAGACAACTGTAACAGAGACCATTCACCAGGGGAGTCCCACTGAGGTCTGTGCTGGGACCTCTCCTGTTTGGCATCTACTTCTCTGAAGTAAAAGCAATACCAGAGGGCTCTGGCTGACTAGGTTTGATTATGACTACAAGCTTGGAGCAGTCAAACCACCAAATGACTTCATGTTGACATTATTTTCAGTTGCAAACGTTATACGGTACTTACAATCTTCTGTACAGTCATTCAAACATTACATAGCTCATTCAGTTTTTGCATTCCCTTAAACCTCATTCCCTCTCCAAAACATTTTGCTTGTATTGCTCCCATAATTCCCACTTTTTTCTGTGTAATTTGCTCCACTCTTTTTTTCTAAAGATCATATTCACTACTTCTAATACCATTGGTTTAGACTACTTCCATGTTCTACTAATTGCTTTTTTGACAACCAACAGAAAAAAACTTGGCAAGGCCTTACTATGTGTAGGCAGTTCTACTTTTTGTATGTCAACTCCAAAAAAAAAAAAAAAAAAAATTTCTTGGATGCACCATTTTGCTCATTCTATATGTCTGACGGAGAAGTCTGCAAACTCATTACATTCCCAAAAATATGTTCCTATTTACCTTTTTCTCCATCACGCCTCCAACATTTGCAATCTACCTGTGGAAAAATTCTTTGTCTGTTTGAAGTATAAACATTTTTATGCAAATATTTCCAAGCAAAGATCCTAAATATTCTAAACTTTGCATGTATGAGATCCATACGTACATTCTCACATTGTTTCTTTGTGAATTGCTTTTCCAATCTCTTCCCAGTCCTTTTTAACCCCATTTGATTCCTATAGTTATTATGCTGTATACCTTACTAAGTATCCTTTTATATATATATATATATATATATATATATATATATATATATATATATATATATATATATATATTTATTTATATAAACGCATCTTGTCTAGATTCTGCCAAAAACTCTGCCAATACTGGTCTTCACTTAGGATCCCTATATTCCTTTCTCTTTGCTTTTGCCTTCCATATCAAATATCGATATCGGAGTAATCTCTAGCCTGCAGTCCAAATTAATTCTTGGCCTCTTCCCATTCTTTTACCTTTCCTTGTCTGATTATTTGGTGCCATTACCTTAGTTCATTTGCCAGTTTTCTCCATTATATTCCAACCCCCTCTTGCATATTTCTGTGTACCCTGAATTGCAGTCATCCCTAGTGGCAGAATCTCTTTTCATTCATGTGTTGGCTTACTATTTAAATACTTTATTTTATGAATACAATGCAGTGTGGTTATTCTCCTTACAGATCTGCATCCAGAATCTGTTTGTCCTTATTTTCTGAGCTACCTCATTCATCATCTTTTTCTGCTTTGAGTTATAACTTTCTGCTTTTCTGCTTGTAGGAACCTCAGCTGTGTAGCTCTGAAATTACCCCTTCCAAGAAAACAAGGTGGTTTGGGATTACCAGATTTGAAGGATTAATGTATCCCACTTGATTCTTGACATCATCTTCTCCCAGGTAAATTTCTTCAATTTATTTATTAATTGCTATTCACAACTTTTTCCCTGGTTGGTTAAACAGGGAAAAAAAAAATATATATATATATATATATATATATATGTGTGTGTGTACAACATTTTCACTGCTTGTATTTTTTATCCCTATCCGTAAAACAGTTCATATTTTTCAGTTATTGCATGATCTTTTGTTTTAATTGTTTGATTGTTCCCACATATCATTAGTTGCCATAACAGACTCCTTTTTAATCCATACTCCTGAGTACTATCTTGTCCCTGTAAATATGAGTATTGCTGAACCAGTTCATGTGTGGGTACATAATTTACAGCTGTTAACCTTTGTTGTATCTTCAATAAGTTTGATTCATAAAGAAGGTTTGAAACTGTCTTAGAATGTTCCACAACACTGAAATGTTTTCTGGTTTTATCAGTTACAAAATATTGTCTGCAAATAGAAACTATTTTTCTTGATTTACCATGCTAGTTGCATCCTTAAGTTTGGGTCCCTTATTTTCTTTGCCAGTGGTTCTAAATATAGTGCAAATGACAAAGGGGGAAACACACCATCACTGCATGGTTCCTCTGCTCAAGAAGTTGCCAGAGAGGAACCCCCTCTCTTTAATTTCCTCTCCTAGAGGATTACTTGTATCCTCCTAATCAGCCTTTTTTTTTTCTGTATCTGAGAATGCAGAAGCTTCCGTTGCCCTACTCCTAAAATCCTAGCTTACTGTGCCAGATGTTCTGCATCGGACCCACCAACAGCAGTGGTTTATTTGCATTCTGCTTCCTTCTGGATGATTCTGCTAACATTGTCAGATGTTTGCCTCTCCTCCACAAACCACAGTGTTACACGTGTATTAATTTTGGCATCACATTTGCCACTGCTTTAGACATTCTAGACATAAGCTGTTTATAATCCTGATTTAGAATTGAAATGGGTCTATATGAAGCTGGAGCTGATGGGTCTTTGCAGTCTTTAGGTTTTACAGCCATCACAGCTTTCTTCCAGGGTGTTGGTGCTGCTGCTTTTAAAATACTGTTAAACAAAACCTTCCAAATCTTTGATCACTTTCTTTTTTCCTAGTTTCCAAACTTTTATTAACATTTGATTACCAGGAGAGTCCGACTGGGTAGAAGCCCATTTTCAGCAGAGGCCTCAGGAGAAAAGTGCCAAATTATTAGAAAACAATTTAAGAACAATTTTTCTATCTTCAAAAATGAAACAAAAACCTCTGCAATTTAAGTAATTATGGCAAATTAAACATAATATAAAATATTAGTTACATGGTTGTTGTATAGCCTTGTATAAATTCTTAATATTTAGAGAAATTTTAGACAGTTTGTAGAGAAATTAAGGGTAAGTTTAATATGAACAGGAATTACAGTATGAAGTGAAGGAATATATAGAGTGTCTGAAGATAATTTTTTTAGACGTAAGAAGTGAGGGAAGGGGGAGAGTAAGTGGGTATAAGGAATGAAAAGCTACTTGTTCATGTTTAGGGATATAGTTCAGAGCCAGATTTTTAGCTATTACGTCCTTCATAGTGATAAGATGGAGACTTGAGTTTTTGGTCACTGGATCGCAGTGATCTACTGGGCACATGGTTGCGTGGAATGTGTTTTAGTACTGAACAGTCTGATGGTAGATAATTTATACGTGATAAGGAGCTGTGTATGTTAGTTGATGCAATTCTAACCATTTTAGGCGTTTTAGTACTATGCAGTGGTGGGTTCTAAAAGGGTATTTGCTGAAAATTTAGCAGCTGTGCTATAGTACTGTTCGTTTTTTTTTTTTTTTTTTTTTTTTTTGTGTGAAAGCTAGAGGTTAGTAAGGATGGGAGCACCATAAAAAAGTATGGGGGGTAGTGACAAGTGTAGTTTTAGTTTCATTTGTGAGATTTTTGGGGCAGTAGAGCATTCCTAGTGTTTTTTTCTTGTACAAGTTTGTATATGTACATCGAATGAGATTTATCATCCGCTATCACTTCTATTTACTGTGAGAAGTGGCTTCAGTGGTTGTGTTATCGAGAGAGGACTTCAATTTTTTTTTTTTTTTTTTTTTTTTCATGAGGGGTATGGGGGGTAATAGTTTGGTTTCTTTTGGGGTTTTGCATGAGTTATAGCTTCCTGAATGTGCGTTTTTTGTAAGGTTTGGAAGTGTACCGTATTGTCAGATGTGCAAATAAGCTTGTCTGCCCATTATATTAGGGAGGCGTGTTGCATGGATGTATAGAGGATGTTGATTAAAATGTTAGAGGAGAGAGCCAAGAATAGAGCTTTGTGGTACATTGGTGACTGGGGGATGAGGAGAGAGCATGGAGTAATTTTACTGACTGATGCCTATTGGGCAGGAGGATGGGCTGAGAGAGAGAGATGGGCTGAGAGAGAGACCTAGTGAGGCATTTGAAGTAGAAGTTTGCTGTGACAAACTACAAAAGGAATACCATGTTTTCTTGGAGACTTTCCCCTTTTTATCTCCTCTTCTGTTAGTAATTGAGCATCCTCTATCTCTAGCCTTGGCATATTTCATTTTTCCATAAACATTTCCATTTCTGCTTTTATTGATTTTTCACTTTTCTCTGCTTTTATATGGGTTTTCATAATATTTCTGTAATACCTGTACATAATTTCTGGTTATTTTTCTTGTTAAAGTGTTCCCTAAGCTGCTGTTACCTTAGCCGTTGTACTAAAAGCATTTGTGCTTCTGAGTTATCAAAAAACTGTTGCTAAACAAAACTTGTGTATTTTATCTAGGTACTCCCTTATTTTCTCTTTAGCACTCCACAGTTGCACCTCTTCTTGTTGTACAAGATTCCTCCTATTCTGCACAATTTTAACCTTTCAGTCCCTTTAAATTACTTCTTGACTAACTTACTTTGATTTCAACTGTTTATAAGCTCCACTTATACATGCCAGTGTAATTCCACCAACCTTGCCAGTTGCCCCATACAACTACAAATGTAGCATTCTTTCTTTTCTCTGTCCTCTTTTTTTTTTTTTTTTTTTTTTTTCTTTCCATCTTCTATCACAGTTGGAGCTCCTCTTGCAATTAAAGTACTCCGTTTTTTTTTCCTTTGTCTCGGATATTCTACTGATTAACCATCCTGAAATCCTTTATCAAATTCACATGCTTTGTGTCTCCTTTAGGATTGTCTGTGTTCTGAATTTTTAATGTAGTTCACTAGTCTTTCCTTTTGTATATACCTGTGAGACAATCCCCATTTAAAGATCATATGGTATTCATTGTCATTATGACAACATATTATTCCCACTTGATACAGAACTGGCACCCATGGGGATTGGTAGATGCTGGATAACTAGTTTCTGGTTTCTTGAGAGTTACTGTTAAAAGTAGGCCTGACTAATACAGTACCCTATGCTATTTGTTTGGTTTGACTTGTTTTCAGGTTGGTGAGCGAGGGAATTTATTCCTATCTTCCTTGTTAAAACTATAAAAACGTAAGGTATGTTTCTGTGGGGGGTGAGGTCAAAGTACAGCACATGAAAATTGTACTGTATATGTTTTTTCATTAAAACAAATCCACTCTCATAACCTATTAGCTTAATGCAAACGCACAAAACCATGCACATATTCGTTGTAATGAAGTTTAACCTTTCTGATAGGAGCATTTGCCCCAGATTGACAGTTTTACTCTCGGGATTGAATTGGCTTTATTTATTTTATTTTATTTATCATTTGTTGACCGGGAAAGTCCGACTAGGTTCCACAGAGCCTGTTTTCAGCGGAGGCCCGGGGAGAAGTGCTCCAGATGCATGTCTTTGGAATTAAATTGAAGATGCTACACTAAGTGCTATCCCTTTTTTTTTTTTCCTACTCTATTCCTCTCCCAGATTATAGAAAACCAACTTGCATGGTGGGTTTTTTTTTTTTTTTTTTTTTTTTGTCTTGGCTTGTCTCCATAGGGACATGAGAACCCAAGTACACAGTTGCCTTCAGCTACAAGCTTCTCATGTTGCAATGTGAACTTTTATTTTCTAAGTAAAAACTTTTCATTCTGTTCAAAGTTTCTTTATTCTCTCCCCTTAAAACCAAGTCCAGGACCTTAATCAGTTCTCCTATGCAAGTAAAAAGCATATCAGTTTTATTTATTATGCTCTTGTCCAAGCTTTCTTTTCCTTTTACATTGCAGCACCTACATTTTTTTAAATTGAACAAAGGAATAAAAGCACCTGTTTAATGTAGTATCTGTATTACACACCGTAACATGCAGTATATCATGTTTCTTAAATACTGTGACTGGTTTTTCCTTTCTCACTTTCATGGTCTTTCAACATTAATGGCATTAATTAAGGTATGTGCTTTGTCAGTCAGATTTCTTGTTCTGCCATATTACGCTGTTGTGATTTGATGTTTTGTAATCCCACTTTTATTCATTATTTTCAGAGTTGCTGGTTATCTTCCTGTTTGTCCATCTCCCACCTCCAGTCACTGGTTCGTTTCCAGCATACTCCATGTTGTTTTAGTTAACTCCTGGTGTTTTTTTCCCCCTGTGTCTGTAGCTTTTATTTGAACATTGGAAAAGGTTTCATTGGCGTATCTGTATGATCTTTATCAGAATAATAAGCAGAATCAACTTCTCTTTTGATATCTCGCTATTTCTTGGACCCGCTTGTGTTTTTTTTTTGTTTTGTTTTTTTTCTTCTTCCTTGGTATGTTCCACATCAAAAAATAACTTTGATCCTTCAGAAAAAAATATTCTGTATAGTTGGATAGAGCAGCATGAGTATCACACCTGCTTCTACACATTCCCTCATTGCTGGATTAAATTGATTCCAAACTTATTCAGACGTCTGTCGGATCTAAACCTCTTCTGCCTGGTGTACAGCAAGTTATAGTTTTCCGCAGTCACTCATCGCCAGTTTTCTGCTGCAGTTTTGTCAGAATCCATTCTTTCTGCTGGTATGATTGCATCTTTGCTATTGGAGGTCCTCTTAGCCAGGTTTGGAGCATGTACACAATGTGCCCTTTTAGTTCCTGCTGTGGAATACCAGTAAAAAGAAAAACAGTTCCTTTCAGTTTCTCTGGTGCAGCAAAAAAATCTCAGGTTTTCCCTATATACACTGCCCTCTAATTCTGCCATATTTTTTAAAAGATCTTTTCTTGAGCAGTAAGATACTCTGCCAGCCTTTCCTTCATTGTGACCTTTGACGCTTGCAGTTTTTTCAACTCCTTTGAATATCTTTTTAAAGTGTCTTCCATTTTCCCCGCCTTTTGTTATGTGAATTGATATACTCCTTAGGATTTCCTTTTATTTTAATCTGCTTTGAGCACATTTGACTTAATTCCTGTAGATTACTGGAGGCTGTGTCTTGCATCCAAGCTGGAGCTCTAACTTTTTTGTTTTGTAGCTGTAAGATTCTTTCCAGTCAGCATTTTCTTTTCACCTTTGTGTTTTTTTTCTTTCAGTTTCTCTAAATGTTTTCTTTGCTGGCATCCAGACAGTGCACTTACTAGCCAAAAACTGAAATTTACCCCCCCCTCCCAAGTCAATTCACTGTCTCTTTTTTTTTTTCACATTGAAAACTGAAATTACTGTTTACTCTGTACAGCCATCATGAAGCCTCCTCTGACCCATTTCTGATTAACTTGCACGTCAGCAATATGGCAGCAGAAATACTTTTGTCTAGGAGTCTAAACCTCTTCTGCAACATCCAACTGTTTAGAGGGACAGATTAATCTCGCACAGGATACTGCTGCTCTGGAACAGAGTTCATCCCTGTCTGTAATCAAGCGCAAGTTAGGTCTATGGATGGGGAAACAAAATTTACCCCAGGACAGCCTCCTGTACTAATGGAAGGAGGCAGCTCTTGAATGCTATATACCATGCATGAGTCTTCTCAAGTTATGTATGTATGATCACCCTTAATTCTCGTTAAGAGTAATATATAACTAATGACCATGGGATGGGCAAGCCAAATCTATAACCAAATGGGATGGAGGTTATTTTGAGCACAAAAAGTGGAACTCAGCTAGTCTTAAAATGGCCTGCAAGGGCAGCTAGCCGTGTATTTACCTTGAACACTTCCTCCAGAATGCATTAAATGCCATGAACAAAAAATGCCAGAAACTGATATGAGCACTGCCTTCATTAGTTAAGTTGGAGTAAAGTTTGTCATTCAGTATGCACCACAGTGTAGCTGAAGGAAATTGTGTTGCTTTGTTTCTAGTGTAGTGACATAAATACAGAAATATTTTAGTGTAAAGTAATTTGACATGAAATAAACAAGACATGAAAGTATAAATAGAACAACATAGATATTGCACAGTGTATAGTGCACTCTTGGGTTTCTATTATTAGGGTACAGGTAAGAACAGACTGAATTACACATTCAGTATGAACATTGACAGTCTGTATTACACTTGTTTGAACTGTGTAAAATTGGTGAAATTACTATTCCTGATCAGGCAGATGTATACATTCCTAGGTGATTGGGGATGAAAGGGTTGTCTTTTTTCTAGTTTGCCTGTCAGCAGAGTTTAACAAGTCCTAATGGATTGGGGGGGGGGGGGGGTTTAGCCTGGAAGTCTTGCAGTGCATGCTTCTGCGTCTTCTACTCTAGGATAGGCGGGAGAACATGCCATTTGCAGGATGGGCGAGGTTATTTGTTATCTTTCTGGCTCTTCCTATGAAAGCGAGTCTTGTGCAAGTCTTCCAAGGGTGTAAGTGAAGAACCAGTGACTTTCTCTGCTGCCCTTGCAACTCTCTTGAGAGCTCTATTGTTGGAGGTGTTACAACTCCTATACCCGGCTACAGTGTTGGTTAGGACGCTGCTCGAATGATGGACTGTAATAAGTTTGCTTTTCTCAGTTTCCTTTAAGAAGTGCAACTTTTGTTGTGCTTTTCTGACAGTGTAATTGGTATGCTCTGACAAGGACAAGTCCTCTGAGATGTGCATTCCCAGAAATTTCGTGCTCTTGACTGTCCACTGACATCCCTTTTATCTGTAGAGTTTTTTCACATTCTGAAGTCTACAATCAGTTCTTTGGTTTTGATGACATTCAATGCTAAGTTATCGCACCAGCCTATCAGATGCTCCAGCTCCCTTCTGTAGGCTGTTTCCTCTCCATTTCTGATTAGAACTGTAAACGTGTTAGCTGTATATTTCATGATTTTATTGGACTCTTGTCTGGTTATGCACTTGTGTCAGAAAGGTGAATAATAAGGACTCGGCACATCTCTGCGGTACTCCCGTGTTACGAGTTATGCTTCTGGAACTGTGGTCACCCTCTCAAACTTTGAGGCCTGTCTGTGAGGAAACTTAGGATCCAGTTTCATACGTGGGTGTCTATGCCCAGCTGTGCTGGTTCTTATTGGATTCTGATGGACGACTATGTTGAGGGCAGAACTGAACTCAGTGAATAGCATTCTGGTATTGCAGTTCTAGCCTTCCAAGTGGGTCAGGGTTTAATGGAGTGCTCCCTGTTAGTAAGGATGAGGCAGTGTTGTGCCTAAAGATCTGCTGTGCAACACTTCAGCCTGTATGCAAACTGCAGTGTGTCCAAAGTTGCTGGTATGCTTTAGGTGATTTTATTTTTAATAAGCCTTTCAAAACACTTCTTCACTGTCGAAGTCAGAGCAACTGGTCTGTAGTCGTTTAGACTTTTGTTGGCTGTGATTTCTTAGGTAACAGGATGCTGGCCATCTTCTTAAAGCACCTTGGTAAACTGGCTAGTTGTAGTGAAGTGTTGAAAATGGCTTTGTGCCTGATGCTAGTTCTGACTTGCAGTCCTTTAGTACCCTGCCCATGATATCAGCGGTAGCTGCTGTTGGGTTGCCACTTTTCCAAGATTTATCTCACTCGAGAATAAAGTGCTGCCATCACAAGAGGCTGATGCAGGTTTGTAGTTGGTTTGTATGCATTTCCATAGACGTCTGGAATCCTGTTCATCATTGAAGTGACCCTGGATCATTTTTTGCCATAGGTTCTTTGCTTCCTTTGTCGTTACATAGTTTGCCTCTGGCTAGTTTTAGGTCTTCCATGTCCTTTGATCTGAATGCTGCATTTCATACTTTTAAGAGCTCCTACACCTCACTGGTTTAACCATGGCTTTTGGTCCACTTGTGGTGATGCACATGGTGGTAGTTATGTCCTGTATGCATTTTGAGATGTAAGCTATATCCAGCTCTGCATATGCTTCCAGATCAATTTGTTTGACAGGGCTGAGACAGCTACCTGAGGCCATAGCCTTATTTGTTTCCGTGTTGGTTGCCAGATTTTGGCAGTGGTTTATATCCAGGGACCAGCATGATTGCAAGATGGTCAGAGTTTACAAAATGTGGATAAGGTGCTGCCTTGTATGCCTGCGTTATGTTGGTGTATAAGTTATCCAGTGTATGGGCCACGGTATATACCGCCACAGGAATGAATGGTTGAGGTCCAGGAAAGACTAAGTGGTTAAGGTTGGAAATTGGGTGTGTGTAGTAAAGCTGTGTGCTGCAGAGATGAGACATCCCTTGTGTTAGTGGGTCTGCATTGCTGTATTATATATTTCTTTGAGACTTCCCTAGATTTAATTAAAAATGAGCCTTCCCATCTGGACATTTCTTGGCTGAGTACCATAGGCTAGACCCATATTTTACATCTCTTCCTCTCTTGATAATGTATTTTTGTAGTGGGTGACTTTACCTTTAACCCAGTCATAAGCATACCCAGTGCTTCCATGACATTGTATGTGCTAACACTCTTGGAACAAATGGCTGTCTTTGGAAGCTTCATTATCTCCTCTTCCTCGCTACCATGGCCCTTTCTTTCACTAGTGCCTACGTGTCCTCATCAGTCCTTTAAATCGGGCCATAAATCTGTTGTGTTCTGTGATAAAATGGGGAGTAGTTTCCTTGAAAATACTGCAGTGTTTGGGTGTTAGCATTTTACAGTTACCCATAACCCCGTTGCCAGAGCTGCTGCTGCCTGATTTCTATTCTTAGTTTAAGTTGCATCGATTAGTGCAGCCTTTTTGTAGCAACTAGACTGGAAAATTAAAAACTAACCCCTTTGGTGGAACACTGGAAGAAACGACTCTGCTTATAAGCAATGATCTGAAGTAGGATATTCATTTGTCTGCAACCTGTGGGTTATGGATCCGATATCGGATCCGAACCGGCATGGTTTTCCAGCTATGGATCCAAGCTCTCAGCTCCTCCCCTCACCCATAATGCCCTGCTCTACCCTCATGACCTCAGATCTCGTTTGCCGCGCTGGTGACTGGATTGGTATTCATAGCTCTCAGCTAAGTGCTAGTTTCTTTACTGTTAATTCAGAAAATTTAAAGTTTTTTGTGCATTTTTGTGTGAAAGTTTAGGTTTCCCTCTTTGATAGTTTTATTTAGAGTTAAATTAAGTATTTTTTCCCTCCCCTCGCTGTTGGCGTAGAGTGTGTGTGTTGGGCCTGTGTGTCTGTATTAGTTTAGTTACTTTATTTTAGTAGCTTTATAGATTTGGATGGCTGATCAGCCCAAATCTGTTTTTTCTAAATGCTCCGAGTGTGGCCATAAGCTCTCCTCGGCTGATGGCCACACTCGGTGTGTTAAGTGCCTGGGGGTTGAACACCTCACATCTGGATGCTCCATTTGTGCAGGGTTCAACCCCAGGGCACTGAGGGAGCGGAGGTCCAAGCTGGTCTTGGCGGGTCTTTTACCGCCAGACTCGGCTCCGGCCTCCGCTCCTTCGGGAGCAACCGTGGTTCCGGTTATTCCCTCCGTGGCACCCCCTCCTGCTCCTGGGACTCAACCTCCCGTTTCTGGAGAGGAGAGGGATGCTAGGAAAAAGGACCGGAGGGAGAAGCACCACAAGGCGGGCCGAGACCTCTGTTTCGGCCCCGCCAGCCAAGCGGGCTTCTCCCCCGGCTCCGTTGTCGGCTCGGTCTCCTCCTTCTCTGCTCCGGTCCCCTGTGTGCTTTTCACCGGGTCCTGAGGAGGAGGAGACCCGATCTCCGTCGAGGCTATCGAGGAGGCACTCCAGGCCTACCTCGGTAGCCTCGTCGAGATCTACATATAGCCTTTCTGATGCTGATCTGGACCGGATGATGAGAAGATTCATCCAGGCCCAGATGCAGATGGGAGTGCTCTTGCCTCCCCCCCCCTCTGGGGGGGGGGAGCTCAACACCCTTTTTTTAAGCCTATTGCTCCTTCTCCGACCTGCTATCCGGGTTCGGAGCAGCTGGAGCCGAGCAGCCGGGCGGGGTGGGTCGGCGCCGATAGTACTGGTGCCGGATCCGACCCTGCCCTCGAGTGCCGGATCCGACCTTTCTGAGCCTGGATCCGAGCCTCGGATCCGGGGATCAGTGCTCGCCGGTGCTGTCTGTGTCGGAGCGCACTGTCGCCGGATCCGGCGCGGCGCCGGCTCCGGTCTACTCTTCGGATCCGAGGGGGCGGCGGTTGTCGGATCCTTTGGTCGAGGTCGGCTCCCCTTCGGCTTTTGATGTAGTGGAGAGGGCTCTGTTGAGGGTCTCCGGACCCCCGGCACTTGTTCCGGCTCCGTCCCGCTCCCTCTGCACTGGGCCAGGCTTCCACCATCCGGCCCCTGGGACAGCCCGCTTCTGTGCCCCAAGTTGCTCCTATGGAACAAATTGCTGCTTGTGAGGACTCCTCTGACAGCCCCCAGAGGATGTCCCTCGCAAGCATACGTGCAAAGGAGGCACATTGACTCCCCGAGTCTCTCACAGAAGACACGGACTTGGAGGAAGGGAAGGCTCCCACGGTCACCCCGA
This sequence comes from Protopterus annectens, assembly GCF_019279795.1. Lineage (NCBI taxonomy): Eukaryota > Metazoa > Chordata > Ceratodontiformes > Protopteridae > Protopterus > Protopterus annectens. The sequence goes on from NC_056740.1 coordinate 480,728,658, forward strand.
GGATGTCTTATTTGGAGACATCATGGAAATGCTCCGTATAAGGGGGTGGTCTGCCCCCAAGTCTTCCTCGGACGAGTCCGTGTTCTTGGAGGCATTTGAAGCGGGCCCGTCTACCTCTTGGGTGTTCCCCCCTGCCGACCCCCTGGTGGACCTTATTACCACCAGGGCGTGGAAGGAACCGGACACCGTGGAGCCAATTCCCAAGAGACCAGATAGGATCCTTAGTCCGCCATCCGACCGGGCCCATTGGAGTAAGGGGCCTCCGGTAGATGCCATGTTGGCGGCAGCCACCAAGAGGGAACTGGCTCAGGAGAGTCCCTCAGTCCACCCCCCGAGCAAGGAGTCTCGGATGATGGACCGCTTGGGGAAGCGGATGTTTAGTTCAGCGACCTTCTCGGTAAGGGCGCTGAACTATTTGGCACATGTCATTAGGATGCAGCGAGATCTTATAAAAGAATACGCTGCATCCCCCCCAGAGTCCATTTCGGAGGAGGACAGGGTTCTGCACTCCACCCGTATGGCCACTCTTACGTCAGTTACTAATACTTCTATGCGGCTACTCTCCCATGCAACGGAAGGCGCCGGTAGAGCTCTTGAGGGACAGGACTGGTCACTAGACGTCAGGCCTGGCTCCGTCACTGCGATTTTTCTGAGCCCTTCAAAGCGTCGTTTGCGAACGCCCCCTTTGATGGTTCTGCTCTGTTTGGCAAAACCGTTCGCGAGACGTTGACCCAGAGCGAAAAGGACGGGAAGACGCTGTCTGCTGTCGGAATCCGCTTCTCTGCACCCCAGAGGCCCTACTCTAGGAACCAAAAGGGTCAGAAGAAGATGTGGTTCCGGAAGTCGCAGCAGTCCCAGCCTGCTCGGACAACCAGTCCTTCCGTGGCAGAGGAGGACAGGGAGGACGCCGCCCTAGAGGCAGAGGGGCTCCCAGAAACTTCGGGTCCAGGGAACCTTTCTCTGAACGGCCCGCGCAGCAACCCTGTGGGGTTGCCCGACTGCTCCACTCTGGAGGCAGTCGGGGGACGTTTTTCGGGGCACCTAGCGGCATGGGAGTCCATAACATCGGACCGCTGGGTTCTCCAAATCATATCCAGAGGATATCGCATCCCTTTCCTTTACCTTCCAAAGTTGAAGTCCCTCCCAGACGTCCCACCCGGTCAGCGGGAGGCCGCTTTGGCAGAAATTGGCCATCTGTTAAAGAAAAGAGCCATCCAGCCCGTCCCCCCAGACCAGATCGGATCAGGGTTCTACTCCAGATTCTTTTTAGTGCCAAAGAAGACGGGGGAACTAAGACCAATCCTAGACCTCTCTCTCTCTTGAATCTGGCAGTCCCCAAAGAAAAATTCCGAATGGTCACTCTGCAATCTATTCTCCCCCTTCTGGGAGAAAATCACTGGATGTGCTCGATAGACCTCAAGGACGCGTACTACCACATCCTGATGGACAGGCGCTCCAGGAGGTTTCTCCGCTTCCGGCTGGGAGCCAGTCACTACCAGTTCCGGGTCCTTCCCTTTGGTCTCACCACAGCCCCCAGGGTGTTCACCAAAGTATTAGCAGTGGTAGCGGCCCACCTGAGGCTTCAGGGGGTGCAGGTCTTTCCCTACCTGGACGACTGGCTCCTTACCGCCCCAACAAGGCATCTACTTCTATTGGCGCGAGACTCCTTTCTCCATCTTGCTCCTTTTCTGGGCATCACAATAAATACAAAGAAATCCAACCTGGCGCCCACACAGCTCTTAGATTTTATAGGGTCCAGGCTAGACACAAGGAGTTTACGAGCCTTCCTCACTGCGGACAGAGTTCAAAATCTGCAGCTCCAGGTGCGGGCCATTCTCCATTCAAGTTCTGTTCAAGCGGAGTTGGTCCTGAGGGCTCTAGGGTCCATGGCATCGGCTATAGCACTTCTTCCTCTTGCCAGGCTCAATATCGCATTCTACAGTGGGCGCTCTTAGTACAGTGGTCATACCTTGCTCTCCCCATGCATCATCCCATTGCGATCAGCAAGGCTTGCAAGCGGTCCCTCTTGTGGTGGCTTCACTCCCCGGATCTCCACAGGGGCCGCCCATTTTGTGCTTCTCCCCCTCTCGCCACGGTGACCACGGACGCCTCCTGCCTCGGGTGGGGGCACTTTGGCCGGACCGGCCAAGGCACGTGGGGCGATTCAGAGACCTTACTGCATATCAATGTTCTAGAGATGAGAGCAGTGCTCTTAGCGTTGCTAGCACTTCAGGACTTTCTTCCCTTGGGAACAATTGCGATTCAATCGGACAACATGTCTGTGGTCTGGTACATCAACAAGCAAGGGGGAACAAGGTCTTACCCTCTTTGTCGACAAGCCATGAGAGTTTGGGAATGGGCAATCTCCACCAACCGCTTTCTAATAGCAACGCACATTCCGGGTCGGTCCAACATCCTAGCGGACAAGCTCAGTCGCACCATTCTGACACCTTACGAGTGGTCTCTCAATTGTCGAGTAGCGTAACGCATATTCGCACGGTGGGGAACCCCTTCATGCGATTTTTTGCCTCTCCCTCAAACACCAAGTGCGACAGTTTTTTCGCTCTGATACCTCCTCCGGAGGTTCCCAAGAGACGCTCTGGTGCATGCTTGGCCACCCGGTCTTCTGTATGCTTATCCACCCTTGCCTCTGATGCTCCAAGTTCTTCAGAAAGCCTCTCGGGTGGGTTGCAGAATGATTCTCATTGCGCCGTTTGGCCTCGACAGATCTGGTTCCCCTTCCTAAGGTCTCACTTGGTGAATCCTCCTTGGATTCTAGATCCCATCCCGGATCTGATATCCCATCCATCCTGCATTCCTCCTCCGAATCTGGACAACCTGAAGCTGACCGCTTGGCTGCTCCAGTTCCACTCTTGATCAGGACTCGGTATTTCGTCACCTGTTAAGGCAATTTTGGTGGCAGCTCATAAACCATCCACTAGAAAGGTTTACCGCAGCAAGTGGAAATGTTTTTCTTTGTGGGCGGAGCGGCAAGGCCTGAATCCCTTCACGGTTCCTCTTCCATTAGTGCTTGACTTTCTAACCACTCTCTTTAACGATGGTGCCAGCAGTTCCACAGTCAAAGTACAACTGGCGGCAATTTCTCATTATCACATTGGCCATGACTCTAATCCTCTTATGTCAGCCAAATTGTGTAAAATTTTTCTTAAAGGTACTTTTCTTCTCAGGCCCCCTATAAAGCAAGCAGTTCCTCCTTGGGACCTCTCTGGTCCTACAGGCCTTGACCGCCCCTCCTTTCGAGCCAGCGGCTACGGTGGATCTCAAATTCTTGTCCTACAAGACAGCCTTTTGGTAGCCATTACATCGCCAAGAGAGTTTCTGAGCTTCAAGCATTATCAGCTAAACCTCCTTACTTGGTATTTCATCCGGACCGTGTCTACCTCAGGACCAACCCGTCCTTTCTTCCTAAAGTCGCTTCTGAAGCAAACATCAATCAGTCCATTAACCTCCCTGTTTTCTTCCCTAAATATGAAAACAAAGGTGAATATAAGCTACATTCATTAGATGTTCACAGGCAACTTAGATTTTATCTGAACAGGACGGCTGGTCATAGGCAATCCGACCAGTTGTTTATTTCCTTTGCAAAATTCAATTTGGGCAAGCCAATTTCTAAAGTTTCTCTGTCCCGCTGGATTTCACAGTGCATCTTATTGGCTTATCAAGCTTCAGGAAGGCCCGCACGGAGGTGTTCATGCCCATTCAACCCGGTCAGTATCTACCTCGGCAGCCTTCAAGGCTAGGATTCCTCTAGATGATATTTGTGCAGCAGCCACGTGGGCTTCATCTCATACTTTTATTTCCCACTATAAGTTGGATCTTGCATCTAGGGGTAGAGCATCCTTTGGCTCCGCGGTGCTCCGGAATATCCTTCCATGATGGCCGCCCAAGATTCAGGTAGCTGGGGACTCTGTCCCACAGGTTGCAGACAAATGAATATCCTACTTCAGATTTAGAAGTTATGTACTCACCATAACGTTCCATCTGAGTATTTGTATTCATTTGTCTGCAACCATCCCGCCCTCCTATCCCCCTGGCCTTTCAGTTTCCTGCATATTCTATGTTACCCTTTTCAGGGTGTTGTTGCTTTGGCAAACTCGATCTGAGGTCATGAGGGTAGAGCAGGGCATTATGGGTGAGGTGAGGAGCTGAGAGCTTGGATCCATAGCTGGAAAACCATGCCGGTTCGGATCCGATATCGGATCCATAACCCACAGGTTGCAGACAAATGAATACACCTACTCAGATGGAACGTTATGGTGAGTACATAACTTCTAATTCTACCCACCTTAAGTGATCTTAAAGGTGCCATTGGCAAGTTTAAAGCTGAATTTGAAATAAAAATCTCAGAAACCTAGGCTATCTGTACTTTTAACTGTATTTCAGAAAAAGAGGCGCAGAACTAGCATGCTGCATTGGTCTGAGATTATTCACAACAATGCTGCCCATTCAGACCATAAGGAAATAGTGGAAGGTATAATTTCTGACCTTTTAACATTACTCCTTGAGCACCTCTTAAATTGAGCCATGGCTTTGTCTTTTTGAAAAGTCATTGAAGTACATACTGTATATTGTAACTTGGTATAAGGCTTTGATATGATTCCCATGAAAGCATTATCCTAGAAAACCTGGATGTAAATCTTTGGAGAGTAGCGAATAGGTTGACTGAAGACACCCCAAGATGTGAAGTTGTTCTCTCTCGCCTTCATTCTTACTGATGGGGTTCAGAGCTGATCCTCAGCTCTGACTTTGCCAGAGGCAAAAGTTCAAGGTCTTCAACCAGGTCGTGGACTACTCCCTATCCCATGATGCACTGGTGCTTCCCTTAGATCTCATTTGCTGCTGCAACAGATCAGGCGTTTCGACAGCTCTGGCCAGTGAAATTTTGTTTGTTTTCGGAGTAGAGAATAGAAATTTATAAAAATTTATAGTAGTTCTTAGACTTCTTTTAAGCTTTGTGTCACTGAAGTGTGCATTTTCCGTTTATCTCCTTCCTTCGCGGTCTGTTTGTAGGCCTTTGATTATCTCCCTTCCCCTTCAATCACTTATGAACGCACAGATTGTGTGCATTGCTTGGGTGGAATAAATCTTCAAAAAGATTGCTCCATATGTCATTCGTTTAGCTCTTGAGTGTTGCATGAAAGAGAGTAAACTAATTGCAAGGGGTTTACTGAAACCTTATTTTCAAGAAGCTCCAGACAAGGATAATGCAGATCGTGACAAGCCTACAAAATCTAAGTTATCCACTGGGTCATCCTGAGCCGAAAATGTCTGTCGTCTTAAGTTGACAAACCTTCAAACTCTGCTCCATTGACTTTGGAGCCGATGGGTCTTACTATTACGAGCCAGTCTCCAATACTGGAGCCTGTATCTCCTGCAAATCTGTGGCTTCTTCCGTTATATCATCTGGTCCAGGAAGCTTTTCGGATATGGATGTGGATTGTGTGGTGCAGAGGCTTGTGCAGACACCAGCGTTTGCCAAGCTATTGTCTGGACTTTGGAACTGACCAACCCCCCCCCCCCCCCCACACACACACACACACACACACAACACACTTCTATTCCTCCTGTGATCCAACTCAAGACTTTGGAGCTGGAGTGCTCGGAGCTGATGATTGTGGAACCGTTGGAGCAGAGACCCATTTCAGGTCTTTCGGCTCCGACTGCTCAGATTTCTTTGGTGCCAACCAAGGAGTCTAGGGGCCAACACTCGCTGGTCTGGTCCAGGGAGGATAGTCAAAACAGGTCTTTTGGGTCTGACTTTGCCTCTCTGGGCCTCTGCATGGGTGAGTTTGGCTCCTACCTCTGGTTTGGAGCCCACCATACTTTTGCTGAGGGCGTCCCCTGTTGCTTTGGATCCAGGGGTTTCTTCTCACAGAGATCGGGAGGCCTTTGATGCCATATTGTCCCCACAGATGCATCATCAGGACCAGTGCCTCCTCCCCCCACAATGCCAGTGTCTACCTCAGCATCTCAGATTCCACAAAAGAGTAGAGACAGAGTCTAAGGATGCTCCATCGGGCGAACCCTGCTCTTCTGAGACCTCACCAGAGGTTCCTAGGAAGAGGCTATGGAAGAGGAAGCATTTGGCCTCTCCTCAGGAATCTGTCACTTCAGACACTGACTTGGATGATTCAGAGGGTTCCCCACGATCACCCTCCGAAGATATCATCTTTGCAGATATCTGAGATTCTCAGAGGGGTGATAGGAGTTCACCAAACCTACTGATGAGTCTGTCTACCTGAAGGCTTTCGGGTCTCAACCCTCTGCCTCTTGGCTTTTAGGAGACCTTCCTGGATGCGCTTATGTTTTGCAGAGCCCTTTAAGTCATCCCTTTTTTTGGACACAACACCCCCTTTGGCTCATACCTTTTAGGACCCAAAATGAAAGAAACCCTTACCAGGTGTGAACAGGACTGGAAGACTGTCTGCTGTCGGAATCTGTTTTTTCCACTCCTACCAGACCCTACCCCAAAGGTCAGAAAAGTAGAAAGATGAGATTCTGTCAAACTTGGAGCCTTTCAGGACACAGGTGAAACCGCTGACAGAAGCAGAGGAGCCCACGCAGCAGAGGAGGGCCACAGAGCCAGGGTGACAGAAAAGTTATTTGGGAAGCCCTACCAGGGCTTCTGAGAAGAGGCCCGCCTGTCTATCTTTGGAGTCAGTCGGGAGAACTCTTATCTTTGTACCCAGACGCCTGGCTAAAAATAACCGACAGCTGGGTGCAATGCGTCATATCCAGAGGTTACTCTACCCTTTTTTGCCCCACCTCCACCAGTAAAGAAAATCTCAGGCGGTTCCACCCAGTCACAGGGAACAAGCAACCATAGAAGTAAAAAGGTTGCTAAACAAAAGTCATCCAACTGGTCCCCGCAGACCAGATAGGATCTGTAACTTACTCAAGGTTCTTTTTAGTTCCAAAGAAAATGAGGGGACTGGAGATCCATTTTGGATCTCGGCAGACTGAACAAATTTGTAAAAAAAAAAAAAAAAGACAAAGTTCCAGATGATCATGCTGCGGTCGGTACTTCCTTTTCTAGGAAAAGACAATTGGATGTGATGTGCTCGATAGAGCTGCAGGATGTGTACTAGCACACACAAATGGCCAGACCATCCAAAGATCATCTGTGCTTTTGGCTGGGGGCCAGTTGCTACCAATTTTGAGCTCTCCCCTTTGGTCTCGCTACAGCCCCCAGAGTGTTTTACCAAATGCATGACAGTAGTCACGGCTCACCTAAGATGTTTAGGATTCCAGGTGTTTCCATACCTAGATGACTGGCTCCTGACCGCCACCACCAGGCATCAACTCCTCCAAGTAAGGGACATGATTTTGAATCTATGCCATCAGTTGGAGATTACCATAAATTTAGGAAAATTTGCCTTATTGCCATCGCAACATACCGTCTTTATAGGAGCAGATCTGGACATCACTTCCATGACCTTTAAGACTTCCACCAGAAAGGGTTGGTGTTAGACAACAGGTTCTAACCCTTCTCTCAGATGCTTCCATGGTTCTCAAATCATTTGGTACAGTGGCAGCAGCAGTCATTGTAATTCCACTAGGTTGAATGCATATGCAGATACTGCAGTGGCTCCTTTTCACACAGTGGTCCTTTCAAGAACTTCCAATGTCACATCAGATTATAATTACGGACTCATGCAAAAGGGACCTTCGGTGGTTGCTGACACCTCGTCATGTAATGATAGGCCGTCCCGTTGTTCTACCCACTCCTATTGCCATAATGACCACGGACCCCCTCACTGATAGGGTGGGGAGGGGATGATCAGGGAAGAACAGTCAAAGGCACATGGAAGGAATACTAGGCTCACCTGCATATCAGTCCTAGAGATTAGAGCACTACTTCTAGTGTTGCATTCCTTTCAAGACTCTCTCTCTGGGGACTTTTGCAATCCAGACAGACATGTCAGTAGTCTGGTATATAAACAAGGAGAAACCAGATCTTGTACCCTATGTGGAGAGAGGCCTTGAGAGTATGGCAGTGGGCTAACTCCACCCAGCACTTTCTGATAGCAACGCATATCGCGGGGAAGTCCAGTGTGATAGAGAAACTGAGCAGGGCAATTCTATTGCCTCACAAGTGGTCACTGAGGAAAAGTAGCGGAAAGAGTATTCCGCAAATGAGGCCAGCCTTGCTGCGATCTTTGCCACATCCACAAACACTAAATGCAGCAGCTACTTTCTTTCCCACCGGGGATGCCCCAAGGGATGCACTTGTACACGATTGGCCCCCCAGGTCTCCTTTATGCTTTTCCTCCATTCCCTCTGATACCCAAAGTTTTACCGAAAGCCAGTATTCTGGGTAGGAATTCTTATGGCCCCCTACTGGCCTCATCAGATTTGATTCCCCTTCCTTCGGCCTCATCTGTTGGAAGAACCTTGGATCCAGTTCCAGACCTCCTGATTCACTCATCTGGGCTCTTCATCAATCTCTTCAGTCCCTCAGATTGTCAGCTTGGCTGCTCCAGTTCCAACATAGCCAGGCTTCAGAATCTTTCAGCTGCAGCTCAGCATATGGTGACATCCTCTCATAAATTATCTAAAAGAAAATTATATCACAGCAAATGGAAAATATTCTCAATATGGGCACTACAAAATCATATTGCTCCTTACCTGGCCCCAGTATCTTCTGTATTGCAATTTGACTAAGCTCTTTAATAAGGGAGTGGGCGCCAGAACTGTAAGAGTTCAGTTGGCTGCACTCTTGAACTTTCACTTTGGTGATATGGGATCTAATGTCATGTTTCACACTATTAATTTACGGCCTCCTATTAGATCCCCTGTTACCCCATGGAATCTAAATTTTGTCCTTTCCTGAATCATCCTTCCTCCATTTGAACCAGTCTCTTCTTGTGAACTGAAGTACCTTGCATGAAAAAACATTTTTCTGGTAGCCATTATTTCTGCTTGGAGGGTTTCAGACCTGCAGGCCTTGTTTGTTAAACCCCCATACATATTCCATAATGGTCTCTCTTCGGACAAACCCCTCTTTCTGTAAAAAAAAAAAAAAGTGTGTTCTGAAACAAATCTTAATCTATAAGAGTTGCCTGTGTTCTTCCCCAAGCATGGCAATAAGACAGAATATATACTGCACATAGCTTGAATTCTATCTAGACAGGACCAAGGATTTTAGAAAAACTGACCAGCTCTTTGTTTCCTTCTCAGACTCCAGGAAAGGTACATCCATTGTAAAAACCATAGCAAAATGGTTATCAGACTGTTTACTTTACAGCTCGGTGAATACATCATTACAAGACAAAGTAAAGGCCCGCTCCACTAGAGCTGTCTCCATTTCTTTGGCTTTTACTGCTGAACTAGCAATAGACAGCATTTATGCAGCAGCCACCTGGTCGAGGCCTCCTACTTTTATCACTCATTACAGAGTAGATGGGGCCTCCAGGGACAGGGCCTCTCTTTGGTTCCACTGTCCTGAATGTACTCCCGTGAGCCACCCCAGAAAAATGGTGCTTGGGACTCTTAAGGATGAAGGCGAGAGAGAACAACTTCACATAAAGAAGTTATGTACTCACCATAATGTTCCATGTGAGTTAATCTAGTCTTCATTCTTGCGTCCCACTCACCAACCCCCATCCAGGCTTTGTGGGGACAGAGAATTGAAGGCAGGCCATGTCTTTATTAGATCATTGTTTAGTATATTCTAGGCTGTCGTTATTTGGAAATTGACTTACCTTAGCTGGCAGCAAACAAGATCTGAGGGAAACACCAGTGCATCATGGCTTACGGAGTAGGCCTTGAGCTGGTTGAAGACCTTGAGCTTTTGCATCTGGCAGAGTCTGCCCCGAACTCAATCAGAATGAAGGCGAGGTGAACAATTCGCATGGAACATTTTATGGTGAGTACATAAATTTTTAAGTGGTGTCCTGTCAGGCTCCATGCTGAGCCATCTGCTAGTCTTACTTTTCATGATTTCGAGCCAGTACATGTGGCGGTCAATTTGCAGACCACTGCAAACTGGGTGTTTGTTCATCTATTAATGTACCGTTGCTTCATTAAGGTTCAAATGATGTAGGAAAAAGGTACAAGGGGGCATGGTCTCAATCTCACATTAAACGTGCATCTTTGACAACAAAAAGGTAGTTCAGTTTAATAAATGACCTATTTCTGCAGTCTGTTAAATAAACTCCAAATAGGCATCACAGTCTGTCATTTTTAGTGTATCTTTGGATTATCATGTATTCCCAATAATTAAGAAAATTCTCTTGTCTGGGCCAGTTAATTAATAACAAGTGTGTTTTCCTCTAGATAAGTCTTGCTTTCTCATTACTCACTGCTCATCACAGCTTTAATGCTACATTTTGTATGTACTTGTCAAAACAACATATTCCATTTGGGAGACCTCAGATTAATTGAAAAGATCACTGGCCTTAAGACCTATTGGTTAACCTGGCAAACTAACATCCCTATACCTCTTGGCATTTTCTAGCATTTCGTATTAGGGAATACCCTGTCCCTACACACAGGACCTGAGTCTTCAGGAAATTAGTAAGGACGTGATGGAGGGATGAGGTTAATACCTCAATATGTTCTCTGCCTGTTCGACACACTTCCAGTGTATGCCAACAGGATACTATAATATCAACATTTGGATGGTTGGGTGGAAATTCTAGAATCCTTCTCCATGAAACAGGATGGAAATTGTTAAATATAGTTTATTGGTAGTCTTGTAGTGATCCAGAGAATAACTTGGCTATTAAGTATTCGTGAACCTACAAGAAACAAAATTGAAATTGTTCATAGAAAAGGGAAGAGAATGAATTGGGTGGGGGATGATGGTATCCTGTGTCTGTGTTTTGATGTGTGGGTCTACTGAGGCTAAAATTAATCTGTTTTAGGGTGGTGCAGCATGCCCCGACCCTTAGCATATTCAAATCACTTGGGTAGTCTTGTGTTCCATCTGTTTAGTTGCTTTATTGTAGCCTGTTGGGATTCGACTCATTGGAGGGGGTAAGATTGTGTCGGCGATGAAGAGGCCAGGAATGCTTTCACCTTCATTTTAACGCCATTTTATGGGGTTTTATTTTCTTCAACCCACCATCTTAAATTTGGGGTACCCGCCACTATTAAAACCCCTTTTTTAAAATTCTGAACACCATCAAGACACCCCAATACGGGGTGGATGGGGTTTTTTGGGGGTTTTGGGGGTTTTTGGGGGGGTTTTTTAAGAGTTGGAAGGGGGGGGGGAAAAAAAAAAAAAAAAAAAAAAAAAAAAAAAAACACATAAAAATATTTTTTAAATATTAAAAAAAGGGAAAAAAAGGGGGGTGGTATATATAAAATTTTAAAAAAAATTATAAAAAAAAAAAAAAAAAAATTTTTAATAAAAAAAAAAAAATAAAAATATAAAAAAAAAGGGGGGTAAAAAAAAAAAAATAAAAAGGGGGGGGAATTTTAAAAAAAAAAATAAAAAAAAAAGGGGGAAAAAAAAAGGGGGGGGGGAAAAAAAAGAAAAAAAAAAAAAAAAAAAAAGGGGAAAAGGGGGGGGCCGTTTAAAAAAAAAAAAAAATAAGGAAAAAAAGGGGAAAAAAAAGAAAAAAAAAAAGGGGGGGAAGGGAAAAAAAAAGGGGAAAAAAAAAAAGGGGGGGTTTTTAAAAAATATTAAATTAAAAAATTTAAAAATTAAATAAAAAAAAATTTTTTTTTAATTAAAAAAATAATAAAATTTGAAAAAAATAAAAAAATATATTTTTATATTTTTTAAAAAATTTATAAATAAGGGTTATTTATAAAATAAATAATATAATATAATTTAAAAAATTAAATAAAAAATTTTTTTTTTATTATAAAATTTTAAAATTTATATAAAATTAAAAATTATTTTTAATAAAATTATACAAAAATTTTTATAATTCACAATAAAAATATAATTAAATAAATAAAATAATATATAATATTAAAATAAAAAAAATATATTATATTTAAAAAATTTTAAAATTTAAAAATTTAAAATTTATTAAAATAATTAAATTAATTTATTAAATCAAAATTATTTAAAAATTTTTTTTATAAATAAAATTAAACATTTTTAAATATAAATAATTAAAAATTAAATAATTTTTCCCCAAAATAAAATATATTAATTAAATTATTTTTAATTAATAATTATTAAAATATTATAATATATTAAAAAAAAATTTTTAAAATTTTTAATTTTTTTTTAAAAATAAAAATATTAATATAATATAAAAAAATTATATTTAAAAAATTTTAAAATAAATTAATTAATAAAATTAATTAAATTAAATTTGTAAAGAATATATATAAAATATTTAAATATAAATTAATTTTTTTCATATGAAAAAAAATTAAAAAAAAGGGGGTTTTTATATATTATTTATTTTAAATAAATTTAAAAAAAATTAAATAAAAAAAAAAGGGGGGGGGGGGGTTTTTTTTTTAAAAAAATAGGGGGGGAAAAAAAAAAGGGGGGGATAAAAAAAAAAATAAATAAAAAAAAAAAAAACAAAATAATAAAAAAAAAAAGGGTTTGGGGGGAAAAAGGGGAAATAAAAAAAAAAAAATAAATTAAATATGAAATTTAAAAAAATTAAATAAAAAAAAAAAAATTTTAATAAAATGGGGTTTTGGGGGTTTTTGGTGAATATTAAATTTTTTTATTTTTTGTGTTTTTTAAATTAAATTTTAAATTATAAAATTTTAAAATTTTAAATTTTGGGGTTTTTAAATGTGGAAAGTTTTTTAAAAAAATTTTAAAATTTTTTTTAATAATATGGTTTTGGGGTTTAAAAAATTTTTAATTAAAATTTTATTAAAGGGTGGGTTTAAATTTTATAATTTGGGGGTTTTTTTTAAATTTATTAAAAATTTTTTTTTTTATTTATATTTTAAATTTTAAATTTAAAATTTTTTGTGTTTTAAAAAATTTTTTTAAATTAAAAAATTTTTTTTTTAAAATTTATTATATTTAAAAAATTTTTGTGGGTTTTTTTAAAAATTTTGAAATTTGTTAATTAGGGTTGGTTTGAAATTTTTAAATTTTTTTTTTTTATATATTTTTATTTTTTTTTAAATTTTTAAAATTAAAAAAATTTTATTATTTTAAAAATGGTTGGGTATGTGTGTTTTAATTTTTAATTTAAAAATTTTTTTAAAAAATTTAGTGTGTTTGAAATTTTTTTTAATTTAATTTTAATTTTTAAAAATTTTTTTTTTTATTAAATTTTTTTTAAAAATTTAAAATAAAAAATTTTATTATATTTTATAAAAAGGGGGGTGAAATATAATTTAATTAAAAAATATTTTTTTTTTAATTTTTTGGGTTTATTAAAATTTAAAAATTGGGTATTATATAAATATTTATTAAATTATTAAAAAATTTGGGTTTTTTTTTTAATTATTAAATAATTTAAAATAATTAAAAATTTAATTTTAAAAATATTTAATAATAATTAAAATTTTGGTTTAAAAATTATTAAATTAAAAATTAAAATTTTTTAAATTATTTTAAATTTTTTTTATTGTTGGGAAAAGTGTATTTATATTTTAAATTTATTAGTGGGGGTTTTTTTAAATTTTTTAAAATATTTAAATTTTTTTTAAAAAGTTTGGGGGTTTTGGGGGTGTGTATTAAAATAGGGATTAAAAATAAATATTTTGAAAGGATTAAAATAAAAAAAATATTTTAATTAAAATTTAAAAATTTTGTTGTTTATTAATTTATTAAGGGGTTTTAAAAATTTTAAATTTTTAAAAAAAAAATTTTAAAATTTTTGGGTTTTGGGTTTTAAAAATTTTAATTTTAAAATTTAAATTTTGTTTTTTATTTATTTTATTTTAATTTAAGTGGTTTTAAAATTTTTTTTTTATAATAAAAGGGGGGAAAAATTTTATTTTTAATAAATTTTAAAAAAATTTTTAAATTTGTGTTTGTTTAAAAAATTTTATTTTTAATTTTTTTTTGATTAAGTGGGGATATAAATAAAAAATATTATATTGTTAATAATATTATAAAATTTTTTTTTTTATATTTAAAAAATTTTTGTGTTTTTTTATTAAAAAAAAAAATTTTTTTTTAAAAAAATTAAGATTTTTAAAGGTTTTTTTTAATATTTTTTTTTTTTAGATTTTTTTTTTATATTTTTAAAATTAATTTAAAATTTTTAATTAATTTTTAAAATTTAAATTTTTTTAAAAAAAAATTTGGGTTTTTTAATTTAAAAAAACCTATTGGGGACAGGGCATCCAGAAGTCATCTACTCTTCCGGCTGGGACCCAGTCATTTTCAATTTCGCTCCCTGCCCTTTGGTCTCACCACAGCAGTCAGGGTGTTCAAATGTATGGCAGTGGTGACTGCTCACTTGAGACATCAGGGATTCAAAATGTTTCCGTACCAGGACGACTGGCTCCTTTCTGCCACCACCAGGCATCTACTACTACAAACCAGAGACGCCACTATCAAACTGTCAACAATTGGGAAAAGCCTTCCTTGTTGCCCTTGCAGCGTGTCACCTTTATAGGCGCCGAGTTAGACACACAGTGCTCATGAAGGTGTGTGTACCACTAGAAAGGATTCAAAGTTTACAACAGGTGTACGCATTGCTTGCTTTGAGAAGAGTGAAGGCAAGATTGGTCCTCAAATTGTTGGAAAATGGCTGCTACAATTCTGGTTCCTCTGGCGAGGCTGCACTTGAGGCTCCTTCAGTGGCTACTCTTCGCCCAGTGGTCTTTACAACATCTTCCGCTTTCTCATCTTATAATAATCACAGACAGGTGCAAGCAGGATCTTCACCGGTGGCTTCACACTAGCAGCCTCAATGCGGGAAATCCCTTTGTTCCATCCCCTCCGGTGGCTTCACACTAGCAACCTCAATGCGGGAAATCCCTTTGTTCCATCCCCTCCGGTTGCCACAGTGACCACTGATGCCTCCCAGATGAGGTGGGGAGGCATTATCTAGGCAGGACAGTCCAAGGCACGTGGCAGGAACACGAGATGCATCTGCATATCAATGTCCTGGAGATGAGAGCAGTGCTACTAGCGTTGCCAGCACTTCAGATCTTTCTTCCTCTCGGATCAGTTGCGATCAACTCTGGCAATGTGTTGGTGGTATGGTATCTAAACACAGGGAGGAACCAAGTTGTACCTCCTTTGCAGAGAGGCCATGCGATTTATGGCAGTGGCTTCCCACCGTTTTCTTGTAGCAATGCACATTCCGGGGGAAGTCCCAATGTGATTGCCGACAGGTTGAGCAGAGCTATTCTGATGCTTCATGAGTGGTCCCTGAACAATTGGGTTGCAGAGCGGATTTTTCGCAGGTAGGTCGCAGCAAGGCTGACCCCATTTGCCAGCCCCCTCAATACCAAATGCAGCAGCTACTGCCACCTTATACCTCAGGGGAGTCGCCTAGGGGCAGCTCTTATAGTTCGTCGATTGGCCCTCCTGTCTACTGTATGCCTTCCCTCCTGTCCCTCTGCTGACGAAGGTTATTCAGAAAGCGCAATCTTTGGGAAGTAAAATGATTTTGATTGCTCCACACTGGCCTCATCAAATTTGGTTCCCCTTTCTCCATCCATACCTAATGGATGCCCCCTGGATTCTGGACCCAAAACCAGATCTGCTGACTCGTATGTCAGGGCAGCTCCATCCCTCTCCCATAAGCCTTCCACCAGAAAAAATCTATTCCAGTAAATGGAAGAAAATTTTCATATGGGCACATGCAAGACAAATCTATCCTCATACAGCTCAAATTTAGTCAGTCCTGGAGTTCCTCTCCATGCTTTTCAACCAGGGATCAGCGGTTGCATGGCGGCTATTTCCACCTTCCACGTCACTCGTGAGCCTAGTCTCATTGCACATAGACTTTGTAAGGCCTTCCTGAAGGGCACTATGCTGCTTCGTCCTCCAGTCTTTGACCCAGTTATGCCTTGGGGCTTAAATTTTGTTCTACAATGTCTCACTTCGGGCCTCCCTTTGGAGTCCTCCGCAGCCACTTGTGGACGGAAAATATTTGACTTGGAAGACAATGTTTTTGGTAGCTGTCACTTCAGCCAGACGTATCTCGGAGCTTCATGCCTCATCAATTAGACCACCTTACTTCATTTTTCACAAAGACAGGGTTTCTCTCAGACCAAACCCTTTCTTTCTACCGAAAGTGGCTTCGATTAGTAATAGCCAATCCATTGAACTACCTGTATTCTTTCCAGAGTTCTCGAACAAGGCAGAATTTAAATTTCATCAGCTGGATGTGCACTGACAATTACAATTCTATTTATATAGAGCGAAGGATCTTAGAAAATTGGATCTGTTTGTCTCATTTTCAGAAAACAGGATTGGGTCTCCTGCTTTCCAAAGTCACCTTGTCTAGATGGATCTCCAGTGGTATTTCCTTCATTTATGCTTCAGGTGGCAGAGATTTACCGTTTTGAGTGAAGGCTCACTCTACCCGATCTGTGTCTACATCTACAGCCTTTCAGGCCAGGTTGTCTATGGATGATATTTGTGCTGTGGCTACATGGGCATTTCCTCACACCTTTGTTGCTCAGTACAAGATGTTCATCGTGCATACAGCTGCAGTAATCACATATGCGTTCTCTGCCATCAGGCGGGTCCTCGGTCGGCCGAATTCCAAAGTCTTGGTCCGGTGTCGGTTGTCGCCTTCTTCCCTGACGTCAGTGCGACAGGGGTATATGTCACAGCAGACGCCATATTCTTTCTAGTCTTTGCCGCTGGCTGTGCCCGAAGCAGAAGCAGTTCGCAAGTGCCGGTCGGCCAGCTCCTGATTTTACGAAAAATTGGAAACCGAAGTCTTCTTTAAAGCTAAGTACCCCATTGGAGAAACTTTTCTTGCCTCAGACCGATGTCAGACAAAGTTAACCATTGTATTTCTTTTGGGAAGCAAATACAGCGTGATAAGGATTTCATCTCTGCATACCTTGTTTAGGCTCCAGACCACGACACCTGGCTGTGCGGCACAATAGACTTTCTATAAACACAGACTATTAAAGCGCTATTGGTACGGAGTTCGCCCAACATTATTTTGGTAAAGCCTTGATTATAAAATGTCAGTCTCGATACTCCGACGGCTCACCGCTTTTGTCCAAAAAACGCAGGACAAAGGAGCTCGACTAATGCGTGAGGTCCGGGCATAAGGTCTCCACTGACACTACTACGCCAAAACTGGCTACACGTGGTCCGGGTTCTCAGCGAGACACCTATGCAGTCCCGACTACCACTCGACACTTCTGGCGGTGTCTTCTGTCACCCAGGACCACAGGTACTCCCTCGGCCCTTACACTGAGACTACAACCTCCCGGCCACTGTTAGTGTTGAAACTCCCATCGATAGGTCCACTCACCCAGGGTGTATTTAGACCCTATTCTTCCTCCTTTTCCATTAAGGCCTTTACTAAGTCCAAATCAGCCACATGCATCCCAAGAGGCCTGTTGCACAGGGCCCATCCTCAGGCCCCATGCCTAAAAGCAGATGCTTAAAATGGCTGAGGATTTAATTAGGTACCCCATCAGGGCTCCTAGCCCTCCAGAAAAAGAGACTCCAGAGTGGAGGAAGATTTCTCCTCTCCTCGAACAGGGCTCCATTGTCTCAGAACATTCTGATGTAGAGGAAACACTGATTCCCTTCTTTATGAAGATTTGGATGCAAGAACAGTCCATACCTTTCTGTATCTCCCCCAGAGGATTTCTCCTTTGGGAAACCTTGCACACCTTGAGGGAGCACTTCCATTGGGAAGGCCAAGACTTTCTGATTCCAAGAAAAGGCTTAGAGGAATTTCTTTTGTTACCTCAACACAGACCTCTGGCTATACCTCCGGTCCTGGACATACTTTATGTTTACTCGGAGGCTTGTCTTAATCCGGATTCCCTGCCTCCTGCCCCAGTCAAACCTGATAGGTACTACAGAGTTCCTAATTCTCACCAATTTCTTTACAAAAGCCATAATGCTGACCTTGAAACCATTTCTCAAGGCCCCAAGGGAATGAAGGCCTCTACTGCCAAGAATCCACTTCCTTCCGAAAGAGAATCTAGATCCTTAGAAAGGTAGGGTAAAAAGGTATACACCTCTGCCACCCTAGCCATGCGAGCCCTAAAATGTCAGTTCCATATGCTTAAATATCAGCAGTTTCTGTTATCACAATTAAGAAACAAAATGTCTCAGCCTGAACAACCAGATTTGAAGGAATTGCAGGATATGATGCAAGCAGTGCAGAACAAGTGGGTAAACACACCTTGCAATGTGTGGCTATGATGCCTTAGAGGCCTCAAGTAGAGCTGCTATTACAGATCAGTTATTCATAGACATGCCTGGCTAGGGGAACAAAGCTTGCCTGATCATGTTAAAGCTAAACTGCTAGATGCTCCCTTACAAAAGGATGTGTTATTTGGCACTAATGCTGAGGAGATATTACGAAAAATGGAAAAAAAAGCTAAATCTATGCAAACTGTCAAGGTCTTTCTACAGGTACAGCCACCACGTTTTAGCAGAAATTGGCCATCAAAAAACTGGTCCTTTCCAGCCACTGACAAGCCCCAAAGAGGTAGATACAGGCGCACAAGGGGCAGAGGACAGTCTCAAGGATCATATAGAGGCAGACCATGGCAAACTCCAGCCCCAAAAGGTGGCGAAGACAGTGCACAACAATACAGAAAGCAAACCCAATGACTTCCTTCTTTTTCAGCCCAGCCTCTCCCAGCTGGCAGCTCCCCTGGCAGGAAAGCTGGCACTATTTACAAGAAATTGGCATATCACATCAGACAAATGGATCCTGGATATTATAAACCGAGGCTACAGATTTCATTTTCACACTCTTCCAAAAGTGAGAGGCATGCCAAACCTGCCACACAATCAAAGGGCAGAGGCGCAAATACAAATTTCAAAACTCATGGAAATGAAAGCCATTCAAGAGGTTCCTACTCACCAACAAGGTCAAGGTTTTTATTCCAGACTTTTCCCTGGTGCCAAGAAAGCGTGAAACAGACTGGAGACTCCATTTTGGGACTTATCCATCCTAAATACCATTGCTTCTACTCTCGTACTACCAAATTCAAAGAATGCTCACATTACAGCAGCTTCTTCCATGCTGGGCAAGGAGTTTTGGCTGGTAGCATTGGACCTCAAGGAGGCATACCTGCATGTCCCAATCAGACAGAAGCTGCAGAAGATGCTATCTTGATTTCTTGGGTTGGTTCAATCCACTATCGAAGATTCTCTGCATTGCCTTTGGCTTATCTACTGCGCCCAGAGTATTGTCACGAAATGCCTGGCATCAGTCAATGGTCCCAGCATGCTACTGCAGACCACAAGGATACAAATTCCCATCTCTTATTTGGACGACTGCTCGGATCCAAGCCGGACAGCATGCACACACTACTGGAGCATCTGGCTTGTGCAACACGCGTTTACTGAATTCCTCTAAGGATAAGCACACAATCAATCAAAAGAGAAATCCAGACTAACACCAACTCAGAAAATAACTTTCCTGGGTGCCAACTTGGACACAAACACCCAGATGGCCTATCTTGCTTCCCAGAAAAACAAGGGCAACTAACTCAGTACTTCAGAAACACTAGAAATTGTAGGCCTTAGGCTTACTGCAAGGAAAATCCTGCAGGCTCTGAGCTTCATGGCATCTTGCATCCTTTTAATCCCATGTGCAAAGTTGCATATGAGGAAACTTCAATGTGTTTCCTAAAAACCTGTAATGATCACAACACAGCCACAGCTTTAAAACACAATAAATATACAATAATTCCTCATTTGCAAAAGGAATTTCTATGGTAGAGCCCAAACGCACAAACAAACAAGGCCTCCCATTTTGCAAGCCTCAAGCTAAATCAAGTTTCATCACAAATAGACAGGCCTATAGATTACTGGGGGGTGCACATGACAGACAGGTGCATTCAGGGCAAATGGGTCCCAAAAGGAAAAAGCACCTACAATGTCAATCAAAAAGAAAATGCCATAGCAGTGATAGGAAATGCAATTACAGCTTTCAAGGACCATCCGGTGTCAGGACAATTACTTATAAGAACAGACAACACCACAGTATTGGCGGAACATATGAACAAACAAGGAGGAACACATTCATACCCCCTGTGCAGACTAGCCATGACACTTTGGAACTTGGCTCTGGAATGGCAAATCTAGAACTTCAAGCACAGTACTTGCCATAGGTTTGGAAAACAATGCTATAAGCCTGCAGACAATCTAAGCAGAAATATGATGAGCCACACGAATTTGAAGTTGCATCCACAGGTGTTTACAAAGATAATCCAAGTGTGGGAAGGCCAGACATGGATCTCTTCGCCTCCCACAGGAATCATCAACTGGAAAAAGTTTTTGTTCAAGGACCTTTCACCCAAACATCTGGAGAGTGGATCGCCTTTCTCTCATCTAGTTGGACAGGGATGGACAGTTATGCACGCCTCCACCTCTCAAGCCTCTTCTAGATCAAGGTACTCTTTGGTGCCAAGAGCAGACAGGCTGAAGATGATACTGATTGCTCCAGATTGGCCAAGACAAATATCGGCAGCCCTGCTGCAGCCCTATGAGGAGCCTCCAACACATACTCCTCCCTGGCCCATTACTCTCCTAATGCCTCTTCTGCCATGACTCAGCACAGCTGGTTGCAAAAACTCTTCACGGGTCAGCTGAAAACACTCAAATCTTCGCTGCAATGGAAAATCCCTTAACACCAAAAACCCCCTCCCAAAAAAAAGGGGGGGTTTTTGGGGGCCCGGGCCCCTAAAGAAAAAAAAATTTTTCCAAAAAAAAAAAAAATTTTCCCCGGTTTCCCAATTTTTAAAAACCCCCCTTTTTTTTAAAAACCCCCAAAAACCCTTTCCCCCCAAAATTTTGGAAACCCCCTTTTCCCCCCCTTTTAAAATTTAAAAACCCAAAAAAAAAAAAACCCCCAAGGCCCCCGGGGAAAAAATTTTTAAAAAAAAAAAAAAATTACCCCCCCCCCCCAAAGTTTTTTTGGGAAAAATTTTTTTCCCCCGGGGGGGGTTTTTCCCCCCGGCCCCGGCCCTTTTCCCCCCCCCCCTTTTTTTTTTTCCCCCCCCCCCCTTTTTTTGGGGGGACCCCAAAAAAAAAAAAACCTTCCCCCTTTTTCCCCCC
Organism: Protopterus annectens; assembly: GCF_019279795.1. NCBI lineage: Eukaryota > Metazoa > Chordata > Ceratodontiformes > Protopteridae > Protopterus > Protopterus annectens. The sequence goes on from NC_056740.1 coordinate 480,749,803, forward strand.
CCCAAAAAAAAAGGGGGGGTTCCCCCCAAAAAAATTTTTTTTTTAAAAAAAAAAAAAGGGGAAAAAAATTTTTATTTTTAGGGTTGGGGGGAACCAAAAAAACAAAAAAAATGGGGTTCTTTTTTTTCCCTTTTGGGGAAAACTGTCCCAAAAACCCCCCCCGGGCCCCCCCCCCTTTTGGGGGGGTTTTTAAAAATTTTTGGGGGCCCCGGGTTTTTTTCCCCCCCCAAAAACCCCCCCTTTTTTTAAAAAAAAAAAAAATTTTTTTTTTTTCCCTTCCCCCCCCCCAATTCCCCCCCTTTTTTTTTTTTAAATTATTCGCGGGAAAAAAAATTTTTTTTTAAAAAAAATTTGGGGGTGCTAAAAAAAAAGGTTCCCTTTTCCCCCCCTTTTTTTGGGGGGGGGCCCCCCAAATTTTTTTCCCCCCTTTTTTTTCCCCAAAAAATTTTTTTTTTTTTTTTTCCAAAAAAAAGGAAAAACCGGAAAAAAAAAAGGGGGGGGGGGCCCCCAAAAAAAAAAAGAAAAACCCGGAAAAAAAGGGGGGGCCAAAAAAAAAACCAAAAAAAAAAAGGGGGAAAAAAGGGGGGAAAAAAAAATTTTTTAAAAAAAAAGGGAAAAAATTTTAAAAAAAAAAAAAGGGGGGGGAAAAAAAAAACCGGAAAAGGGCCCGGGGGGAAAAAGGCCGCCCCAAAAAAAAAAAAAAAACCCCCCCCCCCCCAAAACCCCCGGGAAAAAGGGCCGGGAAAACGGAAAAAAAAGGGGGGGGAAAGGGGGGGGGGGGGCAAAAAAAGGGGGGGGGGGGGGGCACCCAAAAAAAAAAAAACAAAAAAAAAAAAAAAAAGGGGGAAAAAAAAGGGGGGGGGGGGGGGGGGAAAAAAGGGGGAAAAAGCCCCGGGGCCAAAAAGGGGGAAAAAAAACCCCCGGGGGAAAAAAAAAAAAGGGGGAAAAAGGGGGGGGCCCCGGGGGCCCCAAAAAAAAAAAAAAAAAAAACCCAAAAAAAAAGGGGGAAAAAAAAAAAAAAGGGGGGGAAAGGGGGCCCCAAAAAACAAAAAAACCCCCCCCAAAAAAAAAAAGGGGCCCCCCGGGGGGGGGGAAAAACCCAAAAAAAAAAAAACCAAAAAAAAAAGGGGGGAAAAAAGGGGGAATAAACCCCCCAAAAAAGGGGAAAAAAAAGGGGGAAAAAAAAAAGGGGGGGGGAGGGAAAATAAAAAAAAAAAGGGGGGGCCAAAAAAAAAAAACCCCCGCCCCAGGAGGAAAAAGGAAAGGAAAAAAAATTTTAAAACCCCCCAAAAAAAAAAAAAAAAAAAAAAAAAAAAAAGGGGAAAAAAAAAAAAAGGCCCCCCAAAAAAAAAAACGGGGGGGGGGAAAGGGGGGGGGGAAAAAGGGAAAAAAAGGGAAAACAAAAAAAAAAAACATTTTTTTTTTGGGGGCCCCAAAAAAAATTTTTAAAAAAAAAAAGGGGAAAAAAACCCGGGAAAAACGGGAAAAAAACCAAAAAAAAAAAACAAAAAAAAAAAAAATGGGGGGGGAAAAAAAAAAGGAAAAATTATAAAAAAAGGGGGGAAAAAGGGGGAAAAAAAAAAAAAAAAAGGGCCAAAGGGGCCCAAAAACCCCAAAAAAGGGGGGGCCCCGAAGGGGGGAAAAAAAAAAAAAAAAAAAAAAAAAAAAAAACTGGGGAAAAACTAAAAAAAATAGGGGGGAAAAAAAAAAGGGAAAAAAAGGGGGAAAAAAGGAAAAAAAAAAAGAAAGAAAGGGCCCCAAAAAAAAAAACCCCCCCAAAAGGGGGGAAAAAAAAAAGGGAAAAAAAAGGCCCCCAAAAGGGGGAAAAAAAAAAAAAAAAAAAAAAGGGGGGGAAAAAAAACCCAAAAAAAAAGGGGGAAAAAAAGGGGGGGAAAAGAAAGGGGCCCCGGGGGGGGAAAAAAAAAAAAAACCAAAAGGGAAAAAAAAACAAAAAAAAAAAAAAAAGGGAAAGGGGAAAAAGGCCAAAAAGGGGAAAAAAAAAAAGGGGGGGGAAAAAAAAGAAAAAAAAAAAGGGGGGGGGGGGGACCAAAAAAAAAACCCCCCCAAAAAAAAAAAAACAAAGGAAAAAAAAAGGAGGGGGGAAAAAAAAAAAAAAAAAAAAAAAAAAGAAAAAAAAAAAAAAAAAAAAAAAGGGGGGGGGGGGAGAAAAGGGGGAACCCCCAAAAAAAAAGGGCCCAAAAAAAAAAAAAAGGGGGGGGGGAAAAAAAAAAAAAGGAAAAAATTTCCCAAAAAAAGGGGAAAAAAAAAAAAAGATGGAAAAAAAAAAAAGGGGAAAAAAAAAAAAAAAAGGAAAAAAATTCCCCGGGGGGGGAAAAAAAAAACCCCAAAAAAAAAAAAAGGGGGGGAAAAAAAAAAAAAAAAAAAAAAAAAAAAAAAAAAAAAAAAAAAAAAAAAGGGGGGGGGGAAAAAAAAAAAAAAAAAAAGGGGAAGGAAAAAAAAAAAAAGGGAAAAAAAAAAAGGGGGAAAAAAAAAAAAAGGCCCCAAAAAAAACCAAAAAAAGGAAAAAGGGGGAAAGGGAAAAAAAACCCCCCAAAAAGAGGGGAAAAAAAAAAATTTTTTTTAAAAAAAAAACCCAAAAAAAAAAAAAAATTTTTTTTTTTTGGGAAAAAAAAAGGGAAAAAAAAAAAAAGGCCCCCCCAAAAAAAAAAGAGGAAAGAAAAAAAAAAAAAACCCCGGGGGCCCGGGGGGGGGGAAAAGGGAAAAAAGGAAAAAACCCCAAAAAAAACCAAAAAAACCCCAAAAAAAAGAAAAAAGGAAAAAAAAACCCCAAAAAGGGGAAAAAAAGAAAAAAAAAAACCCAAAAAAAAACCCCCAAAAAAAAAAAAAAGGGGCCCAAAAAAACCCACTTTGTTAGGCACAAAGCCTGTTTTGGAGGCTGACCTGTTCAGTTTCAGCCTGGTCTGTAATCAGCCTGCAAAGTGTTCTTGGCCTTTGATAATTCCTTTAGGGTGGAGCTTGTTAGTGGAAGATCTGAAGGAGGTATAGATGCAGGTAGGAAATGAGTGAAGTTAATGTCTAAATACTTGAGCTTTGGCAGTTTAAGATCTGCCTGCATTCAACTGGAAGTACAAGTGAATTTAAGCACACTTTTATCTGTACTTTTTTCATATAGTACTGCATTTTGTGTTTTTATTGCTGAGTATTAATTGAACTGAAAATTGTGGCGCTCTGTCTATACAGTTAGTTCCCACCCCCCTCCCTGTTCTTCTGGTGTTAATCTTGGTGGCTTTGAAATTGCACGCCCCTCTTGTAAATTTGTATTTGGATACTCCTGAGCCCATCTCGTTTGATCAGTCAACTGAGTGCAGTGAGATCGTGTTCTGATTTCAGGCACTCCTACTGTGTACAAAAGAGAATTTGAGAAGAAAAAAAAATTCTAAGTTTCTTTCCTGTAAGTACTCTAGTCCACATACAGATTTGCTGTATCCAGGACTATTTGTAAGCTTCTGAGCCCCCAAACCTTTGTTGGAGAGAAACCTTCTAGCTTAATTCTGTTTCTTAGAACTAGCCATGTTTTTAGTTTCAGCACTCAAATCTGTTTCTTTGAGCTCAGCACTTGTTCAGAACTCGTAAGCACTCAATAAGCTACAAATTACTACAGCACTCAACTTTCCTCACTTGTCTAGAGGAAAGCAGTATTTAGTACTTAATAAATAAGCACCTATCCAGGCATGTCTAAGGGTCAGCTCCCGGTGTTTTCTCTTGTCTACCTGATGAATCTGGGCATCTTGGGGCAATGCAGCAATTGCCTCCTGTACACAGACAACCCTCTCCTACCACCCAACACTACAACCTGTGAAAGATGCACTTGTATAGCCAAACTGGAAGCAAAGCTCTCTGCACCCAAGACTGGAATAGACAGTCAAGAGGAGAAGGTAAACACTTGCATCACACCACACTCATCACATAGTCCCTCAAAACCTACACCACCGAAATGCACACATTCGTGGAGGCTGTCAATAAAAACCTGCCCATGCAAGAGGGACCTCCAAAGCCGAAACGCAAGCAACCCTCCACCCCTCAATGCAACCCAAATGACACACAGCCCACAGTCTGTGTGCCACTCAACCACAGCCCATAAGGCATAACAATGTACCCAACACTCTAGACATAGGTGACTCCCTAGTCAGGCACACTGATGTTCCACTCTGTCATCTGCCAGGATCCGCCACAACGCACTCACTCAGGTCACTCCACAACAAGTACAAATTTCTGTCATTGTCCACGGTGTGAACGACCTGAGACAGAACCCACAGGGTTAGAGTTGCTGGCGCTGTGTCAGACTCCAAGCCGGTCACAAGTGGTGTCCCACAGGGCTCGGTCCTCGGCCCCCTATTGTTTGGCATCTACTTCTCAGAAGTACAGGCCAACATGGGAGGACTTTGGCTGACAAAGTTTGCAGACGACTGCAAACTGGGCGCCATAGTGGAAAGTGCATAGGACATGGATATCCTTCAGAAGGGACTCACGGAAACAGATAGCTGGTGCCAGAGCCATGGCCTGAAGTTAAACGCCAAAAAATGTATAGTCATACCCTTCGGGAAAAACAAGGTAACCCCAAGCTACCATATAGGTGGCAATCCACTAAGCACAGAAGAGGTTATCAGGGATCTGGGGACCCAGGTTGACAGTGGCCTTTCTTTGACACTCACATTGCTAAAGTGGTTAGAAAGACCTTCTACATTGCCCACCTGATCATGAAGGGATTCACATCCAGATCTAGTGAGGTCATTGTTCCCTGTACTCTTCACTTATCAGACCAATGATCGAGTACAATGCCCCATTCGGGATGTATCTCACCCGACATCTGCAGCAATTGGAGAGACCCCAAAAGTTCCTCACCAAAAGGATAAAGGGACTCCAAAATCTGTCATATGCTGCCAGATTGAAGAAACTCCAGCTCTATTCAGTCGCATACCGTCTGCTCAGAGGTGACATGTGCCTGACATACAAGGCCATGTCCAACCCGGAATTAATGGACATGCTCCACCTCAAAAAAATCCAAATCCACCAAAACCACTAGAGCAAGCAACTTAAACCTTAGCACGGCTATAAATAGGACGTGCTGGAGTGATAGATTTATCACTCAGAGACTCCCTATGCTGTGGAATAAAATCCCGGTCCATGTGAGGCAGAGCACCTCGCTGACTCTGTTCAAGAGAAATCTAGACCTGTGGATGGGAGATCGTAGGTTTACCCCGGGAATCATATCTGTGTCACTGCTGGACAGAGTCACAACAAACTAATGGGCACAGTATTTTTTCATATAAGGGGTGGCGTAAGCCACAAAAATTTGGGCTAGGCTTATAAATGCCTTAGGGCAGATAGCCTAGTATAAACCTATGAACCTATGAACATACATCCTTGGACTACATGGAGAGACACGGAGGAGTTCTCTGATCTTGTAGCCCAGGCAGGTATGACCATAGCCCTCAGTAGCATCCTGCCATCACCTAGAATGATACCACAGTACAAGGACAAAATGATTGACTTCAACAATTGGCTAAGCTTCTGGTGATGTCATTCTAAGGGGATCCAGTATTTGTCTTCCTGGGATGACATGATTGATAGACCACAATGCTTTGCCAGAGATGGCCTGCACCTGTCGCCCTTGGGATTCCAGATACTGGTTAAGGCTCTTGCCACCCCTATAGTGCCTTTTTTAGGCAAGGTTCAAATGACAAATTCACCACCGTAACTGGTACAAGCAAGCAAAATCTGAGGATAATGCTACTCACTGCTAGAAGTTTAACCTCAAAATGCACTCACTCGAGGCACTCCTTAAAATGGAGAACTTGGACATCTGTGCAGTGGCAGAGACCTGGTTCAAAGCTCCAGAGAGCACCCCTTCATTACCAGGCTATAATTCATACCACACCTTTCGGCCACCTAACCCGGACCAAAGCACTAAAGGTGGAGACATGTCCGTATTTAAGAATATCCACACCTCCAGGCTAGTTGCACGGCATAATGCATCCGAGATTATCCAAGTGCAACTAACTCTGGGCAAGACCGCAATCTAAATTGTAGCTTGCCGCAGACCCCTCCACCATGCCCCAGGATTCCCACTCCTCATTTAATATTGGGGTACAACCCAACACCCTAATAATGGGCAATTTCAACTACCCCACCATTAACTGGGAAAACTACTCGTGTACTAACTCTTGCTCAACGTTTTCTGGAATTCATAAATTCCAATGCCTTGGATCAACTTCACACCCCCACCAGAGGCAGCAATATCCTAGACCTGGTCATTACCAACATGGGCGACTGGTGTTCCACACCAGAGGTCAGTTCCTTGTTGGTCAGATCCGACCGCAAGCTAATCACCCGAGATATCCACATCCCACCCCCATTAGTGAAACCACTGTCAAAAAAACTTCTCCAAAGTCAACTTCACACTTAAGACAGAAGTGGCAAACTTCATGACACCCATGCAGACGGACAATAGACGTACGACTGCTGAATCCTACATAAATGCACTTTTATAAGCACTTAAACAAGTGCATGGATCGTACTAGCCCTAACAGAACCAAGATGCTATCCTCCAAAAAAAGCCAATTTGGTGGTCCTCTGCCATAAACAAACTACAACAGAAGAAAGAAACTGTTGCAAAAGAGTAAAATCCCATGAGTGGAGGAGCTCCCCTGGTCAGCCTCCGTAAGAAGCTGAAATCTCTCATAAAATCCTCCAAAGCAAATTATGAAAACAAAATTGCCACTCTCTCTAAAGACCACCACAAAGCATTCTATAGCTGTCAGTCTCAATGGCAACACTCAGATCTACTTGGAGCTACAGCACAATGGCACTAAAGATACAGAACCAACTGATACTGCCAACATCCTGGCAGATGGGTTCAGTGCTAAGTTTACCCCCCTCTCACCCCCTAGAGGGCCCATCTCTATCCCGGAAGAATGCAAAGCTCCTGTAATCACAGCTGCACAGGTAAAAAAAACACTCTCCAAAGCCTATAACACAACATCCATGGGACCTGACAGTATCCCAGGCTGCGTTCTACACGAACTACAGAACGAGCTGGCACCCCACCGAAGTACCATGTTCAATCATAGCCTCACCTCAGGCTTTGTGCCCACTGAATGGTGCACTGCGGTTATCCCACTACACAAAGGGAAGCCACGATGGACCCCGGAAACTACTGCCCCATTAGCCTGACAAGCCTGGTCTGCAAGGCCATGGAACGTATCATCATGGAACTCATAAACAAAGACATTGGTAATCCCCAAACTCAACCCCACCCAGTTTGGGTTTGTAAAAGGCAGATCATGTCTCCTAAACCTGATAGACTTCTTTGAAGCAGTCACCAAAACCATAGATGAGGGTAAGGTGCTTCACACAGCCTATCTAGATCTTGCCAAGGCTTTCGATACAATCCCCCACTCTGGAATTATAGATAAACTCACTAAACTAGGTATAAATCCCTATGTCACAAGATGGGTTGCCAACTGGTTCATGGACAGAACCCACACTGAAAATAGCAGACTCCAGACTAGAGTACCACAGGGTTCAGTCCTGGGTCCTCTCCTGTTAGCCTGTACTTCAGAGACGTAGATACCAAACACAGAGGGTGTCTGGCTAACGAAGTTTGCAGATGACTGCAAACTGGGAGCCATAATCGAAACTCCTAATGATGTGGGCATCCTACAAAAGGGCCTCACTGAGACAGATGCCTGGTGTCAAAGCCATGGCCTGAAGCTCAGTGCCAAAACGTGCATTGTCATCCCCTTTGGTAAAAACTCTGTACCCATGAACTACGACATAGGTGGTAGTCTACTTAATACCAAAAGTGTGATAAGAGACCTTGGGACACAGGTGGACAGTAGTCTCTTCTTTGATCACATCCCGCAGTGGTCCGGAGATTCTATGTGGCACACCTAATCACAAAACGTTTCTCATCCAGAAAAAAAGAAGTCATTGATGTTCTTCATCTCACATTGCTGCAGTCCTTACACTTGGGTAGTCCGCTGTCCTCGGTCGGCCCGAATATCAAAGTATTAGGCTGACGTCGGTCACGGCGCTTAAGACTGACATCAGGAAGTCAGGGTACAAATGCGCATGACCGACGTCATATCCTCAGTCTTTTTTGCCGCATGGTCCGATGCAGAAGCAGCGTTGCAAGTGCTGTTCGGCATTCTGAAATTTTTCGAATTCGGAGTTTCAGACCGAGTCAAAGTTGGCTAAGTACCCCGTTGGGGAATATTTTAGTTTTTTCTTGCCTCAGTGGTTTACCGGATGTCAGAAAAAGTGAATAACTGTATTTCTTGTGGGAAGCAGATACCGCATAGGGATTATCATACTTTGTGTATTCCTTGTTTGGGGCCTGAGCACGATGTTGTTGGGTGTCGCTTTTGTGCTAGGTTCAATAAGCGCACTATTAACCGAAGGTTAGATTGTGCCAGGTTGGTCTTCGGGAAGCGGTGCAATTATAATATGCCGCCGGATGCTCCGACGCCTTTCTTCAAGAAGCGCAAAGACAAAGCAGCTAAACCCAGGCAAGAAGAGTCGCCCACGGACGCCGGTTCTTTAGAGGCTTCAGTGGAACCGGTGGTTCCGCCGGAGGCTTCTCTGGAGTCCCAGGGGGAGACTTTGATTTTGCAGGATGTGGCCTCTCAGGAGGCAGGTCAGGCTGAAGGGGCTTCTCAGGTTACTGTACTCCCTCCTTCCTAGGGTGGTTAGGCCTCTCCTTCTGTTTCCAAGGCTTCTCCCAGAGGCAGGCCAGGTTTAGCTTCTGTTGGTGTCACTCCTAGTTCAACAGGATCTGTGCCCAAGAAGCACATGCTTAAAATGGCAGAAGATTTAATTACTTTGATTAGAGGTTCTTTGCCTCCTCCTGATAAGAGGCCTAGGGTGGAACCAGAGTTGGGGAGTTTTGGGCAGGCTTCGATGTTTCAGAGTCTTCGGCTGAAGACTTGCAGGAGTACTCTCCTTATTCTGATTCTGATGCAGATGATTCGACTCCTTCTGCTTCTCCTCCAGAGGATTTTTCTTTGTCAGAGACTCTTCATTCCATGAGGGAACATTTTAAGTGGGAAGGTCAGGACTTCTCTCATTCCAGGAAAAGGCTTAGGGAATTTTTGCTTTTACCCCAGCATAGGCCTTTGGCTATACCACCTGTTCTGGATGTTGTGGAAGATGTGTTTGCAGAGGCTTCACTTAATCCTGATTCTTTGCCTCCTGCTCCTGTTAAACCGGATAGGTATTACAGGGTGCCTGAGGCTCATAAATATCTTTATAAGAGTCCTAGGGCGGACCCAGAAACTGTTAGTCAGGGACCTAAGGGTGTCAAGGCCTCTGTTGTAAAAAATCCGGTTCCTCCAGATAAAGAGGCCAGAGCTTTGGATAGATGGGGAAAGAAAGTCTATACTTCTTCCACCTTAGCTATGAGGGCTTTGAATTGCCAGATGTTCTTCATCCCACATTGCTGCAGTCTTAACACTTGGGGTAGTCCGCTGTCCCAGTCGGCCCGAATACCAAAGTATAAGGCTGACGTCGGTCAAGGCGCATTAGTCGGACGTCAGGGTACAAATGCGCATGACCGACGTCATATCCCCAGTCTTTTTTGCCGCATGGTCCGATGCAGAAGCAATATTGCGAGTGCAGGTTGGCGTTCTGAAATTTTCTGAAGTCGGAGTTTCAGACCGAATCAAAGTTGGCTGGTACCCGCTGGGGAATATTTTGTTTTTTTCTTGCCTCAGTATTTAACCGGATGTCAGAAAAAGTGAATAACTGTATTTCTTGTGGGAAACAGATACCTCATAGGGATTACCATACCTTGTGTATACCTTGCTTAGGGCCTGAGCACGACGTTGTTGGATGTCGCTCTTGTGCTAGATTTAACAAATGCACTATAAAGAGAAGATTAGACTGTGCCAGGTTAGTTTTTGGGAAGCGTTGTAATTATAAAATGCCGTCGGATGCTCTGACGCGCTTGCCTAAAAGCGCAAGGACAAAGCAGCAAAGCCTCGGTTGGAAGAACCGTCTGTCCCGGACGTCGGTTCTTTAGAGGGCTCGGTGGAGCCGGAGGTTCTGCCAGAAGTTTCTTTGGAGTCTCAGGGAGAGACTTTACTGTTACAAGACTCTCAGGAGGTAGGCCAGGCTGAGGGGGCTTCTCAGGTAGCTGTTCTCCCCTCCCTTCCTAAGGTGGTTAGGCCCTCCCCTTCTGTTCCCAAGGCTTCTTCGAGAGGCAGGCCAGGTTTAACTTCTGTGGGTGTTTCTCCTAGTTCTTCAGGGTCTCTGCCTAAGAAACATATGCTTAAAATGGCAGATGATTTGATTACTATGATTAGAGGTTCTATGCCCCCTCCTGATAAGAGGCCTAGGGTGGAACCTGAGCTTGAGAGTTTTGAGCAATGTTCGGAGGCTTCTGAGTCTTCGGCTGAAGACTTACAGGAGTATCCTCCTTATTCTGATTCTGATGTAGATGATTCTACTCCTTCGGCTTCTCCTCCTGAGGATTTTTCTTTCAGAGACTCTTCATTCCATGAGGGAGCATTTTAAATGGGAAGGTCAAGATTTCTCTGATTCCAGGAAAAGGCTTAGGGAATTTTTGTTTTTACCCCAGCATAGGCCTTTGGCTATACCTCCTGTTCTGGATGTGGTGGAAGATGTTTTTGCAGAGGCTTCCCTGAACCCTGATTCTTTGCCTCCTGCCCCAGTTAAACCGGATAGGTATTATAGGGTGCCTGAAGCTCATAAGTATCTTTTTAAGAGTCCTAGGGCAGACCCAGAAACTGTTTCTCAGGGGCCTAAAGGTGTTAAGGCTTCTGTTGTTAAAAATCCTGTTCCTCCTGATAGAGGCAAGGGCTTTGGATAGATGGGGAAAGAAGGTGTATACTTCTTCCACTTTAGCCATGAGGGCTTTGAATTGCCAGTTCCACATGTTAAAATACCAAAATTATCTCCTTTCACAATTGAAGTCTAAGGTGGATGCTCTGGAAGGTATTGAGTGTAAAGAGTTGCAGGATTTAGTTCATGTTTCTGAACAGGTGGGTAAGCATTCTTTGCAATGTGGTTTTGATGCTGTACAGGCCTCTTCGAGGGTGGCTGCCACTGGTTCTGTTCTTCGAGGCACGCCTGGCTGAGGGATCAGAATTTGGCTGAGCATGTTAAGACAAGGATTTTGGATGCCCGTTACAATCTGATGTGTTTGGTTCGCCTGTGGAAGCAGTTTTAAAGAAAATGGAGGACAAGGCTAAGTCTATGCAGACTGTTAAGGATTTTTTGCAGGTTCAGCCTCCGAAGTTTAGTAGAAATTGGCCTACTAAGGGGTGGACATATCCTTCTTATGATTCCCAGTCTAGGGGTAGGTCTAGACGTGGTAGGGGCAGAGCTCAAGGTTCTTTTAGGCCTAGAACAGGAAGTTCACCTGCTCAGTCTTCTGGTGAGGGCAGGGGTCAGTCCTTTCGTAAACAGACCCAATGACCTGCCTTTTCAGCTGCCAGAGCCTTCTCGTCTGGCAGCACCTTTGGGAGGAAGGCTGGCACTTTTCAAAGAAAATTGGAGTTTAATTACCCAGGACAGATGGGTATTAGATATCATTCACCACGGTTACAGGTTTTATTTCCATACCTTGCCTCCTTTCAAAGGCATGCCAGACATTCCGCCTCTACAAAGAAAAGAGGCTCTAAAGCAAATTTCTCTGTTGCTCCAAATAGGGGCCATTCAGCCGGTTCCTGTGCCAGAAAGGGGCGTAGGATTTTATTCTCGCCTGTTCCTAGTACCAAAAAAGGGGAACACGTGGAGACCAATTTTGGATTTATCTATCCTCAACACTTATCTGGACATTCCCAAGTTCAAAATGTTGACGTTACAACAGCTTTTACCTCTGCTGGGAAAAGATCACTGGATGGTAACTTTAGATCTCAAGGAGGCTTACCTTCATGTGCCTATCAGACTAAGTTGCAGGAAGTATCTGCTGAGCTGGGAATTCTGATTATCAGTTCTCTGCATTGCCTTTTGCCTTATCTACTGCCCCCAGAGTATTCACAAAAGTTCTGGCTCCAGTGATAGCTTACTTCAGGATAAAAGGCATACAAATCTATCCTTACTTGGACGACTGCCTGATTCTGGCTCAAGAAAAGGAAGACCTTTTTCAACATTTGGAATATGTGATAGCAGTGCTAAGATGCCTGGGGTATTCTGTGAACGAAATAAAGTCCAGTCTAGTACCCTCTCAAGACATGTGCTTTCTGGGTGTGAGACTGAATACAGCAGCCCAGATGGCCTTTTAACCCCGGACAAACAAAAGAATCTGTCTCTTTACTTCCATCAACTATCTCTTCAGTCCGGGCTGACTGCAAGGACAGTCCTTCAAGCCTTAGGGTTCATGGCATCTTGTATTCTGGTGCTTCCCAATGCCAAACTGCATATGAGGAAGCTGCAATGGTATCTCAAAATGTATGGACACAGCACTGCCAGGATTTGGACACTGTCATTCAAATAATACCTTGCATTCAAAAGGAATTTTTGTGGTGGGCTCAGGAATGTCACCTAAACAAGGGACTCTCTGTGACCCGCCAAGAGGCGAGTCAAATTCTAACGACAGATGCCTCAGACATAGCTTGGGGAGCTCATCTGAATGGAAAGTGGATACAAGACAAGTGGCCTGCCAGACTACAGCATCTACATATCAACATGAAGGAGATGTTAGCAGTCCAGTTTGCATTAATGGCTTTCAAGGAGTTACTTCTTCCAGGGCAGGTGTTGATTCTAACAGACAACACAACTGTCATGTGGTACATCAACAAACAAGGGGAACTCATTCTTATCCTCTATGCAGGCAAGCAATGATTTTGTGGGAGACTGCGCTCAGCTTCCAACTAAATGTTCAGGCAAGGTTTCTGCCGAGCACAGAACTCCTTAGCAGATGTGTTAAGCAGGCAAATCATGGATCCCCACGAGTGGAAACTGGATCTTCATGTATTTCGAATTTGACAGTGTCATGGGGAACTCCAGACGAGATCTGTTCGCTTCTCCACTAAACCACCAGCTGCCAAAGTTTTGCACCTAAAAGGTTTCATCACACAGCTTGGAAAGTGGATGCTCTTTCTTTCAGTTGGAAAAATCTTCATGTGTATGCCTTTCCACCTCTGCCTCTCCTCCCAAAGGTACTCCTAAAGGTCAGACAAGACAAGCCAAGGATGATTTTAATAGCTCCAGATTGGCCTCGCAACACTGGTACCCATTACTGAGGAGTCTGGTAAGGAAGCCTCCATGGCCTTTACCTTTGATTCCACACCTATTGTCTCAGAGGGACGGTCATCTACTCAATGTCAAGCTTCACTCTCTTCATCTAACAGCCTGGCATATTCTGTTTTGAACACAGCAGGTCTCAGCTTCCTCAACAAGTTTTGAATGTGATTATGGAAGCCAGAAGACCTAGTACAAGGAAAGTGTACAGAAAAAATGGAAGAAATTTTTATTTTGGAGTGCAGCAAAGGATTTGGAGGTTTCTGAGCCTAATTTGAGTGTGGCTCTTCAATATCTTACTGAGTTATTGGACAAAGGTTTGTCTTTCTCTTCCATTAAGATTCATGCTGCAGCGATTTCAGCTCACTATGATTGTGACCCACCATTGTTTTCTCATCCTTTGTTCAAGCAATTTCTTAGAGGGGCAAAGAATATAAGACCCCCACGTAGAGCTCCTACTCCTGCTTGGGACCTCAATTTTGTGTTGGAGAAACTTACTCTACAACCTTTTGAGCCTCGGCTACTGCTGAATTGAAATACTTGTCATGGAAGACTGCTTTTTTGTTGGCCATTACTCCTGCAAGAAGGGTTTCTGAATTGCAGGCCCTTATGGCGGTTGAGCCTTTTTTGATTTTCCATAAGGATAGGGTATCATTACATACTAATCCTTCCTTTATGCCTAAGGTGGTCTCTAGTGTGGCTTTAAACCAAACTATTCATTTGCCTATTTTTATGCAGATCCCCAAAATAAGGGGAAAAGATTTTGCACACTTTAGATGTACACAGGCAGTTGCGTTATTATTTAAGCAGGACTAAGGATTTTAGGCAGTCTCAGCAGTTGTTTGTTTCTTTTGCTTTGAGTTCTCAGGGCAAGCCTGTGTCAAAACAAACTATTTCTAAGTGGATTGGGTTTTGCATTGCATTTTGTTATTCCCATCATGGCAAGGAGGTTCCAGCTGGGATTAGGCCTCATTCCACTAGGGCTACTGCCACTTCAACAGCATTTCTAAGGGGGGTGGCAACTAAGGATATTTTGGAGGCAGCTACTTGGAGTTCAGTGCATACTTTCTCTAAGCATTACCACCTGCCCCTCTATTCTAAATCTAGGGCTGGTTTTGCCACGGCTATTTTGCAGGGCATGTTGACAGCTCCAGCTTCTTTATGATTTGCCAGCCTCCCTTACCTCTGCTTTGGGATTCTACCCAAGTGTTAGGACTGCAGCAATGTGGGATGAAGAACATAGTACAGTTTTGTACCTACCATAAATGTAGATGTTCGAAGATCCACATTGCTGCAGTCCAATTTACCCTCCCTCCTTCCCCTCTGTGTTTAGGGGTGGTTGTGTGAGTGGGGTTGTACTTCTGTAAATTTGTATATATTGTACATATATTTGGTACAGGAGTGTTTGGTGTTTTTTGGTTTTGGCCTTATCTTTTTAGGATCTTCTGACATCTGGGGCAAGAAAAGACTGAGGATATGACGTTGGTCATGCGCATTTGTACCCTGACGTCCTGACGTCAGACTAATGCGCCTTGACAGACGTCAGCCTTATACTTTGGTATTCGGGCCGACTGGGACAGCAGACTACCCCAAGTGTTAGGACTGCAGCAATGTGGATCTTCGAACATCTACATTTATGGTAGGTACAAAACTGTACTTTTCACATGTTGAAATATCAAAACTATCTTCTTTCTCAATTGAAGTCTAAGGTAGATGCTCTGGCGGAAGGCATTGAGTGTAAAGAATTACAAGATTTGGTACATGTCTCTGAACAGGTGGGTAAGCATTCTTTACAATGTGGTTTTGATGCTGTACAGGCCTCGTCTAGGGTGGCTGCCACTGGGTCAGTTCTTCGCAGGCACGCCTGGCTGAGGGATCAGAATTTATCTGACCATGTTAAGACCAGGATTTTGGATGCTCCTTTGCAGTCTGATGTGTTTGGTTCACCTGTGGAGTCAGTCTTGAAGAAAATGGAAGACAAGGCTAAGTCTATGCAGGCTGTTAAAGATTTTTTGCAAGTTCAGCCTCCGAAGTTTAGTAGGAATTGGCCTGCTAAGGGGTGGACGTACCCTTCTTATGATTCACAGTCTAGGGGTAGATCTAGACGTGGTAGGGGCAGAGCTCAGAGCTCCTTCAGACCTAGAACAGGAAGTTCACCTGCACAATCTTCGGGTGAGGGCAGGGGCCAGTCCTTTCGTAAACAGGCCCAATGACCTACCTTTTCAGCTGCCAAATCCTTCTTGCCTGGCAGCACCTTTGGGAGGACGGTTGGCACTCTTCAAGGAAAATTGGAGTTTGATTACCCAAGACAGATGGGTATTGGATATCATACACCCAAGGTTACAAGTTTTATTTCCATACCTTGCCTCCTTTCAAAGGCATGCCGGACGTTCCTCCTCAGCAAAGACCAGAGGCTCACAAACAAATTTCTCTGCTGCTTCAAATAGGGGCCATACAACCGGTCCCTCTGCCAGAAGTGGGCCTAGGATTTTATTCTCGCCTGTTCCTAGTACCAAAGAAGGGGAACACGTGGAGACCAATTTTGGATTTATCTATCCTCAACACTTATCTGGACATTCCCAAGTTCAAAATGTTGACGTTACAACAGCTTTTACCTCTGCTGGGCAAAGATCACTGGATGGTGACTCTGGATCTCAAGGAGGCTTACCTTCATGTTCCTATCAGGCTAAGTTGCAGGAAGTATCTGCTTTCGGGCTGGGACTTCTCATTATCAGTTCTCTGCATTGCCCTTTGGCTTATCTACTGCCCAGAGTATTCACGAAGGTTCTGGCTCCAGTGATAGCTTTCTTCAGGCTAAGAGGAATACAGATCTATCCTTATTTGGACGATTGCCTGATTCTGGCCCAAGGAAAGGATGAACTTCTTCATCATTTACAATATGTGATAGCAGTGCTAAGATGCCTGGGGTATTCTGTGAACGAAATAAAGTCCAGTCTAGTACCCTCTCAGGACATGTGCTTTCTGGGTGTGGGACTGAATACAGCATCCCAGATGGCCTTTTTGACCCCGGACAAACAAAAGAATCTTTCTTTACTTCCATCAATTGTCTCATCAGTCCAGGCTGACTGCAAGGACAGTCCTTCAAGCCTTGGGGTTCATGGCATCTTGTATTCTGGTGCTTCCCAATGCCAAACTGCATATGAGGAAGCTACAATGGTATCTCAAAATGTATGGACACAGCACTGCCAAGATATGGACACTGTCATTCAGATAATACCTTGCATTCAAAAGGAATTTTGTGGTGGGCTCAGGAATGTCACCTAAACAAGGGACTCTCTGTGACCCGCCAGAGGCGAGTCAGATTCTAACGACAGATGCCTCAGACAAAGCTTGGGGAGCTCATCTAAATGGAAAGTGGGTACAAGACACGTGGCCTGCCAGACTTCAACATCTACATATCAACTTGAAGGAGATGTTAGCAGTCCAATTTGCATTAATAGCTTTCAAGGATTTACTTCTTCCAGGGCAGGTGTTGGTTCTAACAGACAACACAACTGTCATGTGGTACATCAACAAGCAAGGGGGAACACATTCTTATCCTCTATGCAGACCAGCAATGATTTTGTGGGAGACTGCTCTCAGTTTACAGCTAAATCTTCAGGCAAGGTTTCTGCCGGGTGCACAGAACTCCTTAGCAGATGTGTTGAGCAGACAAATTATGGATCCCCACGAGTGGAAATTGGATCCTCATGTATTTCAGAAATTGACAGTGTTATGGGGAACTCCAGACATAGATCTGTTCGCTTCTCCACTAAACTACCAGCTGCCAAAGTTTTGCACAAAAAGGTTTCATCCCACAGCTTGGAAAGTGGATGCTCTTTCATTCAATTGGAGCAATCTTCATGTGTATGCCTTTCCACCTCTGCCTCTCCTCCCAAAGGTACTCCTGAAGGTCAGACAGGACAAGCCAAAGATGATTTTAATAGCTCCAGATTGGCCTCGACAGCACTGGTGCCCATTACTGAGAAGTCTGGTACGGGCCTCCATGGCCTTTGCCTTCGATTCCACACCTGCTGTCTCAGGAGAACAGTCATTTACTCAATGTCAAACTTCACTCTCTTCACCTAACAGCCTGGCATATTCTGTTTTAAACCCTGAGGGTCTCAGCTTCCACAGCAAGTTTTGAATGTTATTTTGGAGGCCAGAAGGCCTAGTACAAGGAAAGTGTACGCAGATAAATGGAAGAGATTTTTATTTTGGAGTACAGCAAAGGAATTTGATGTTTCTAAGCCTAATTTAAGTGTGGCTCTTCAATATCTTACTGAGTTACTGGACAAAGGTTTGTCCTTCTCTTCTATTAAGGTTCATGCTGCAGCAATTTCTGCTCCCTATGACTGTGACCCACCATTGTTTTCTCATCCTTTGTTTAAGCAATTCCTTAGAGGGCAAAGAATATAAGACCCCACGAGAGCTCCTACTCCTGCTTGGGATCTCAATTTTGTGTTGGAGAAACTCACTCTACAACCTTTTGAGCCTGCAGCTACTGCCGAGTTGAAATATTTATCATGGAAGACTGCTTTTTGTTGGCCATTACCTCTGCGAGAAGGGTTTCTGAATTACAGGCCCTTATGGCGGTTGAGCCTTTCTTAATTTTCCATAAGGATAGGGTATCTTTATACTAATCCTTCCTTTATGCCTAAAGTGGTTTCTAGTGTGGCTTTAAACCAAACTATTCATTTGCCTACTTTTTATGCAAACCCCAAAATAAAGGGGAAAAGATTTTGCACACTTTGGATATACACAGGCAGTTGCGATATTATTTGAGCAGAACTAAAGGGTTCAGGCAGTCTCAGCAGTTATTTGTTTCATTTGCTTTGGGTTCTCAGGGCAAGCCTGTGTCAAAACAAACTATTTCTAAGTGGATTGGGTTTTGTATTGCTTTCTGTTATTCCCATCATGGTAAGGAGATTCCAGCTGGGATTAGGCCTCATTCCACTAGGGCTACTGCCACTTCTACAGCTTTTTTAAGGGGGGTGGCAACTAAAGATATTTTGGAGGCAGCTACTTGGAGTTCAGTGCATACTTTTCTCTAAGCATTACCACCTTCCACTTTACTCTAAATCTAGGGCTGGTTTTGCCACTGCAATTTTACAGGGCATTTTGGCAGCTCCTACT
Organism: Protopterus annectens; assembly: GCF_019279795.1. Lineage (NCBI taxonomy): Eukaryota > Metazoa > Chordata > Ceratodontiformes > Protopteridae > Protopterus > Protopterus annectens. The sequence goes on from NC_056740.1 coordinate 480,768,166, forward strand.
GCTTTATAGTTTTGCCATCCTCCCTTACCTCTGCTTTGGGATTCTACCCAAGTGTAAGGACTGCAGCAATGTGAGATGAAGAACATAGTACAGTTTTGTACCTACCATAAATGTAGATGTTCGAAGATCCACATTGCTGCAGTCCAATTTACCCTCCCTCCTTCCCCTCTGTAGTTAGAGGCGGTTGTGTGGTTTGGGTTGTAAATATTATGGATATTGTATATATTGTACATATGATTAGTGCAAGGGTGGTTGGTTGTTTTTTGCTGTCTTTTGGTTTTGACCTTTCTTTTTAGGGTCTTCTGACATCTGGGGCAAGAAAAGACTGAGGATATGACGTCGGTCATGCGCATTTGTACCCTGACGTCCTGATGTCAGTCTTAAGCGCCGTGACCGACGTCAGCCTAATACTTTGATATTCGGGCCGACCGAGGACAGTGGACTACCCAAGTGTAAGGACTGCAGCAATGTGGATCTTCGAACATCTACATTTATGGTAGGTACAAAACTGTACTTTTCCCTCTAGTCATCACTCATTAGACCCATTATAGAGTGCAGTGCCCCTTTTGGTATGCACCTCACAAGACATCTACAACTGGAGAGGCCACAGAAATACCTCACAGAGGATTACTGGCCTTGGATACAGTCTCAGAATCTAGCTTTACTCCGTTGCATATCGCCTACTCTGAGGCAATCTCTGCCCAACATACAAATCTATGTCAAACCCAGAGCTGTTGGACATGCTCTGCTGAATGAAATCCCAATCCTTCCGAACTACACGCTGTAGCGACCTAAACCTTGTCACCGCAATAAACGGAACATGCTGGAGGGATAGATTCCTGTCCCAGAGACTTCCCATCCTCTGGAATAGACTACCTATCTGTCAAAGAGCTGCTCATTAGCGCACTCTAAGAAAAATCTTGGTTGGATGGGAAATGGGAAATTCACCCTGGGGATCACTTCTGTGGCTCTGCTCGACAGGGGCACAGGAAAATAATTTTCTTGGGTGGCGAAAGCCAGGGTACCATTTTGGCTAGGCTTATATAGGCCCTAGAGCCAATAGTCTAGTACCTACCTATGACTGGCCATTAACATTCCAGAAACATGCAGGCTGATTTTGTTAGCCCAACCAGCATGCCCATTGTAAATAGAGCATATACAAGCGGGAAAAGGTCTGGTTGCCTGGACGTTCTTCCATTACTATATGCTGTAACTTTTTTAAGTTTGTGTTTTTTCACCATTTAAAAATAAATAAAATTAGAAATCCATACACTCTGGAGGTACGAGTGAGACAGGATGGAGAAAAATACTGGGAAAATCTGGTACGTTCTTCCCAACTAAAATGTATCCTCCATCCTATCTCTCTCGTACCTCCTACAGTGTTTTGAATTTCATCCTTTTAAATAGAGCAGCAGAGATTTTCTTTCTCCGTTGTCTCCTGTCAGAAGTCCCATATGCATGCACAGTACATCAGAGAAGCAATTTTTTTTTTAAATGTGCAATAGCAATAACCCACAGTTGGGTGTGGATAATGTTGATTTGTCCACTGTTGGCTTTGTTCGACCAAGCCACATGAACTGTGTGTAAATCAGCATTACTCGCACCCTAGCCGTAGGCTATTGCTGTAGTGGATTGCCTGTGTTCTCTGTTGGAGTATATATTTATCATCTCTCTGCAGTGCTTGGTATCGTTTCTAAGCCTTCTAATGTAGTTAAAGAAGGCTTTGTTGTCATCCTTACCTGGTTGGCTATTTAGTCATCTCTGGCTTTGATTTGCTCAGGCTCCAGAGTTATAGTTTAGCAGTAGTTTTTTTTTTTTCTTTTGTGAATCTTAAGATGTCCCCCCCCCCCCCCTTCCCCATTGTTGTTAGAGCCTGCTTGTACCACTGTAGTGGAACCCAAGATATGTTTTAGAATTTGGAATGGTCTTTAGTTGGAGGTGGGGGTTGGGCAGAAGCATCTGTGCAGCTGTTCCACATGCATGTAATTTGACATTAAAGGATTCTTTAAGACGTGGGGTCCTCTAGTTGTAAGGGAATGTTGAATTTAGCTGGGTCTTGATTCAGTTTAAGTAGATTAGCCTTGGCATAATCTCTGGATATCAGGGTATTGGATGATTTTGGTATCCATTGGTAATAATGATGCTCTGTCCACAGAAGAGATTTCAATGTTATGTTCCTTGCTTGTTGGGGTAGAATCTAGTGTCCTCATGACCCTGTAAAGGTTGAAGTCTACTACTTGAAATTGGAAGGATGCCAACAGTTGAATGTATAGGAGAATTAATTGAAACCTTGGAGAATAAATGGAGTGCGACTCCTCATGGTGTTACCTAAATGATTAGTAGTTTCATTGCCTAGTACAATGCACTCTAAGTGTCTATGTATTTTCTTCTTGCCTGCAGGTCCGGCACAGTGGCAGTAGCTTCAGGCTCTGTGCAGTGGGTAACAGCACGTTCTGCGTGTGGAGTTAGAAGCCATGTGGGACGGTTCTAATTTTAGTGGAGGTGGCATGGGACCCCATCGGTAAGTATTACTTTTGTTTTATAGTAGAAAATGTAGCTGCCCCTGCCCCCCCACCCGAAAAAAATTAAACTAGCAGCGTCTTTCACTGATGACTAGCAGTAGAAAATAGTCTGGTACTTATGGAAGGTGGTGTTGAGGAAATTGATATCTTTTCAGTGGCTGTTTGTCAAGTTCTGTATCTTTGTTTTTGGTTGGTGCATGTATTGTATGTAAAATTGATTCGTAATGGAGCTTATCCAGAATGATATGGAAGGTCCTCCTTTGCAGATGTGGAAAATGGATTTAAAGGGGTAAGTAGGTCTAGGCTTTTTTTTCTGTCTCCTCTTTCTCTTTGTTCTTTCCAAACCCCTCCCAGTTTAATGCATTATATAGTGATGTAGATATGCCATAGACTAGTGAAAGCAGCTCATTACATAGATAGGTTTGCCCTTTTTGTACTGTGTTTTTTTTTTTTTTTTTTCCCCCAAAAGGGAGGGGTGGCCTAATGGTTAAGGTGTTTGCCTTACAAATACAAGGTGCAGGGTTTGAGTCTTGCAAGGGATAATTGGCTAGGCTTAAAATGGCTCGCAAGGGCAGTTAGCCTAGTACTAATGAACACAAAATTTTATTTAGTATAACATTATGTAGATGCTCCAAATCCTACCTCATTCCCAAATTTCACTGCTACCCCTGAGCATCACCATGTATGGATTGGTCCCATGGACTGCATCCACCTCTATGCAGTCTGCATTACTTAAACTGAATTGTATTTAAGGGGAATATAAAAATTATGAATTATGTGGGTGTAGAACCACAGTTTTATGAAATGGGTAGAAATTGTAAATCCCTTTTCGAGCACAGTCTGATTTAGGATCCCTATGTCTTCTGGAGGTACAACTTGTGGAGCATGTAGGCAGTGCCATCATGTATTAAAGGAAAGCACCCGTATACTTCAAGGGTTACCCTTTGAGATTAAATTACAGAAGGGAAATTGTAATACTAGGACACAGTTTACATAGCAGTATTTGAAGGGTGTGGACATTACTATGTGGGGAAAAACAGACCACTAAGAGATTTTACGAGCACATGTATGCAATACAAAAACTAAATACTAACTATGCTTTATTCAGGCATAGTATTGAATGTCACAACTTCACTAGTTTTAGGAGGATGGTGGGAATTAATGTTAGAGCTGAAACCACTCCAGTGGCAGATTAGGTTGAACCCAGTAGACTCCCCAGGCATGAATTATATTTATTTACTCCCAAGTTTGAAAAAGAGGGCTCTAATATTATAAACAAGTAGCTCATTATAAAATTTTAAATGGTAAAGGCAAATAATTATTGTACGTGTTAAACTGGCTAGTAAACTTTAAATTATTCCCATCAGTATATAATTTTAAAGTTTGGATTTGTGGAGTGAGTAAAATGTTAATATACTAGTCATCTTTTTAGTAATGTGTGTTTTAAAACATTCTGAAATGTGTTGCCACATCTGTGAAACAAGTGAAGCTTTTAATGTTTTAAGGAGTTTGTGTTAGTATGTTACATCAGGTTAATGGGAGGACACTTTAATTGGAAATCAATGAACTTATAAAAGGAGGGTGTTTGGAAACGATGGTTATTATGATTAAATTCTATTGCAGATGTGTGCAGGGATGAAAGTGCTTCACGTTTTTAATGTGATTTTGTAATAACCTTGGATGTTAAGTTGTCTATCTCGCCTTCATTCTTGCTGGATGGGTTCGGAGCCGACCTCTGCTCCGACTCGGCCACTCTAAAAGCTCGAGAGTTGGTTCCACCGGCTCGAGGCTCCCCTTATATCCCAGATCTCGTTTGCCGCTACAGCTTCGAGGTTGGTTTTCTACCGGTTCTTGGTAAGTGACTTTTTCTTGTGTAATTTAGTCTATCAAAACCCCTTTAATTTTAATATTTTTACTTATTTCCCTTAGTTTAGAGAAATTTTTATCCCCTTCTAAAAAATTCCCGTTTTTTTCCCTCAAGAACTTTAGGTTCTTCCCTTGGGCCTACAGGCCTTTTCTCTTCCCTAGTGGAGTGTGTGTGTATTATTTTAAAATCCTAGTTAGTGGTTTTTATTATAATTTAACTTGACAGGGTGTAATTAGTGTGTTTGTGTGTGTGTTTGTTTACACCTGTTTAAAAATGTCTAAAGAAGCAAAGGTCTCCAGATTCAAGAAGTGTGATGCGTGCTGTCAGAAAATGTCTCTGACAGACGCCACACTTCTTGTGTCTACTGTCTGGGGTTTGCACCTGCAGGACTCCTGTGCTGTGTGCCATGGCTTCAGCCCCAGGGTCCTGCAGGAAAGAAAAATAAATTGATATTAAGAGGTTTACTCAAGCCAGAGGATTCCCTATCTGTTTCAACAGGGAAGCCCTCTAAGGCATCTAGGTCTTCGGCTCCGACAACTGAGCCGAGACCTAAGGTTTCTCAACCTCTGCCTTCATCGGCTCCGGCTGGAGCCGATAAGTCTCAGTCCACAGTTTCTGTGGCTCCTCGGCTCCGCCGGAGCCGTAGTAGAAGTTCCGTGTCGTTCGACCAGACCTTCGGAGCCGACAACTAGGAAGAGCTCCAGGTCACCATTTCTTGGCTCCGTTCGTTCATTCGGCTCCAGGATCTCCCCTGCTGTCTGAACGGAGCCAAAGATCTCACTCCTCTAGGTCATCGAGGCTGTCGGATCATGACCTTCAGAGGGTAGTGAGTCGACTTCTTAAGTCCGAGGCACTGGCCCAGATGCTTCAGAGCCCGACTCATCAGTCGATGCCTGCCCCGGTCCATCAACATATTCCTCCTTCGACTCTCTTGAGCTCGGAGCCGGGTCGTCGGAACCGAGACTGTGATAGCCGGAGCCGATACAGTTGTCTTCGGCTCCGCTGCCGGCTCCGTTCTTCCTTGGAAGAATCTCTGCGCCGACTTCCTCGTCGGCTCCGAGGGGTGAGTGGCATCGGACCCTTGTCCGACTCCCTCCCTCTCGGTGCTTGGCGCTGGTGAGTTCGGCTCCGACATCGGCCTCAGAGCCATCACTGTCGGTGCCGAGGGGTTCTTAGCTTCTCGGAGCGGGGACCTCTGGCTCTGCCTGACAGGGGTGCATTCGAGGTCATGCGGAGTGTGTTAGAGCCTGGCTCTACTCCACAGTCGGCTCCGTCCGCCCCCCACGGTGCCTCAGGTTAAGTCGACTCACTCCCTCATCCCGGACCGCAGAGAGCCAGCTCCTCAGGAACCCCTGTGGGATTTCATCCTCTTCCGAGGCCTCTCCTGATTTGGCAGAAGAGCCCCTCGGAAGAGGAAGTGTAAGAGGAAACACATTGACTCACCTGAGTCCATCACGCCAGACACAGATTTGGATGATTCTGAAGGTTCCCCCCGTTCCCCTTCTGAAGATGTCTCATTTGCAGACATTCTGGAGATCCTGAAACAGAGGGGAAATTGGCCAGCCCTCAACCCTTCGGAGGACGAATCTGTGTATCTTGAGGCGTTGGCTCTCGCCCTTCCACCTCCTGGGTGCCCCCTTGACCCCCTCATGCAGGTGGTTGCTAAGAAGGCATGGACGGCTCCTGATTCAGTGGACCCCACTCCCAGGAGACCCTCCAAGTTCATAACAGCACCAGCAGACAAACAGTTCTTAACAAAAGGAGTTTCTGTGGATGCTATGGTGGTAGCTGCTGCCACTAAGAAGGAGCTAGCTGATCCTTCAGTACCTGTCCATCCACCTAACAAGGAATCTAGGTCCATGGACAGGTACAGGAAGCGGATGTTCTCGTCAGCGACATTTACCATGCGTCGCTGAACTACCTGTGCCATTTTACTGCCTTCAAAGGGACTTGATCAAGGAAGCGAGTGAAATGTTAAAGGACCCTACAGCTGCGGGTTTCCAAGATAAGATGAACATGCAGCTGGCTACCCTTAACTCCATAACCAACTCCTCCATGCCTTCTTTCTTACGCGGCTGATGGAGCGAGCAGAGCCGCAGGGACAGGTGTGGCCTTACGTAGGCATGCCTGGATGCGGCTATGCAATTTTATGGACCCTTCAAGACGTCTTTCACTAACTCCCCGCTTGATGGATCATCCTCTTTGGTCCTCAAGTGAAAGAAACCTTGACTAGGTGCGAAACTGATGGCAAGACCCTTTCTGCCGCCGGAGTCCGTTTTCTACTCCTTCTAGGCCTTACCCCAAAGGCCAGAAAGGTGGAAAGATGTGGTTCCGTAAACAATCTCAAGGGACTTCGCCTGACGCACAGTCGTTTCCCCGCCAGAGGCAGAGGCGGGAATAACAATGGTAGACGCCGCCTAGGGGCAGGGGGGGTCCGCAGAACCAGGGCAATCGGGAAGCCTTCCCTGACGAGCCCTTTCAGCATCCCTGAGGTGTTGCCCGACTGCCCATCTTCGGAGGCAGTTGGGGGAAGATTGTCACTGTACCCAGAAGCCTGGCTATCCCTGACTCAAGACAAATGGGTACAGTCCATTTCCGAAGGCTATTCTATCCCCTTTCTTCGCATTCCAAATCAGTCAAAAATCCCTTCCAGATGTTCCACCGCTCAAAGGGATCTAGCAGTTTTGGAGATTTCAAAACTGCTTGCAAAAAGAGCAATTCAGCCAGTTCCAGCAGACCAGCAAGGATCCGGAATCTACTCAAGGTTCTTTTAGTTCCAAAGAAAACAGGGGACTGGAGACCAATTTTGGATCTCAGTGTCTTGAACAGATCAGTCAAGAAAACAAGATTTCGGATGGTCACGCTGCAATCCATCCTTCCCCTTTGGGCAAAGGAAACTGGATGTGCTCTATAGACCTTCGGATGCGTACTATCACATAAAATGAACAGACGCTCCAGAAGATTCCTCCGCTTCAGGCTGGGAACCAGTCATTTTCAGTTCAGGGCCCTGCCCTTTGGTCTCACCACTGCCCCGGTGTTTACCAAATGCATGGCAGTGGTAGCTTCTCACCTGAGACGACAAGGATTCCAGGTGTTTCCATATTTGGACGACTGGCTCCTCACAGCTCCCACCAAGCATCTCCTTCTGATGGCCAGAGATTACACTTTTCGCTTTGTCTAAAGCTGGGTATTTCAATAAATTGCGAAAAGTCTGTTTTGTCGCCTTGTCGTACTATTACCTACATAGGCGCAAATCTAGATACAGTAAACATGTCTGCAAGACTAACACATCAGAGAATAACAGACATTCACAAACTGGTATCACTCCTTTTCAACAACAACAGAATCAAAGCCAGGTTAGTTCTGAAAGTGTTGGGAATTATGGCAGCGGCCATACCTCTGCTTCCATTAGCCAGATTCCACATGCGGATCCTTCAATGGATGCTCTTTACTCAATGGTCATACCAGCAACTTCCAATGTCTCACACCATTATGATCACGCAAGCGTGCAAAAATCATCTCATGTGGTGGATGTCTTCCCCTCAGCTCTTGTTGGGAAGACCCTTTGTTCCACCTCCTCCGGTTGCTACTCTTGACAACGGATGCCTCCCTGATCGGGTGGGGGGGGGGCATTATCAGGGCAGGACGGTCCAGGGCACATGGCAACCAAACGAATGCCACTTGCACATAAATGTTCTGGAGATGAGAGCAGTGCTTTTAGCGTTGCAAGCCCTTCAAGACTCTCTTCCCTTGGGAACGATTGCAATCCAAACAGACAATATGTCTGTAGTGTGGTACATCAACAAACAAGGCGGAACCAGGTCATACCCCCTGTGTCGAGAAGCACTCAGACTGTGGCAATGGGCAATTTCTTCTCAGCGGTTTCTGATAGCAATGCACATCCCCGAAAGTCCAATCAAATTGCGGACAAGTTGAGCAGAGCCATACTCATGCCTCACGAGTGGTCTCTGAAAGACTCTGTAGTGAGAGAAATTTTTCTCAAGTGGGGTCAGCCTTGCTGCGATCTGTTTGCTACTCCCCAAAACAGCAAGTGCAGAGAATATTTCACTCTATTCCCTTTACCAGGCCAACCCAGCAGAGACGCTCTAGTCCAAGTTTGGCCCCGGGACTTCTGTATGCATTTCCTCCTTCCCACTGATCTCTCAAGTGATACAGAAAGCTATCGCTCAGAAGGCCTCATTGATCCTCATTGCTCCTTACTGGCCTCGACAAGTGTGGTTCCCCTTTCTACATCGCTTTCTTTTGGCGCGACCGTGGAATCTGGACCTAGTTCCAGATCTTTTGGTCCATCAGTCCGGTCAGTTTCATCGCCCTCCCTCTCTGAACCTCACTGCTTGGTTCCTCCAGTTCCAACCTTAGCCAGGCTTCCTCAATTATCTCACTCTGTTAGAGATATTTTGATAGCTTCCCATAAATCTTCCACTCGGAAGATTTATTTGAGTAAGTGGAAACGCTTCACATATTGGGATCAAGGAAAGGACATAGATCCTTTCACTGCTTCCATCCAATTAGTCCTTGATTTTCTAGCTGAACTATTCCATGCAGGTTCATCTCCCTCTACACTTAAAGTTCAATTGGCAGCTATTTCTAACTTTCATGTGGGTATTTCTGAATCTGCCTTAATGTCCCACAAGCTTTGCAAAGCCTTTTTGAAAGGAGTTTTTCTTCTCAGACCTCCTATAAGAAATCCTCCTTCTCCTTGGGACCTAAATTTAGTTCTTGCTTCTTTGATTCTTCCCCCTTTCGAACCTGCAGTCTCCTGTTCTTTAAAATTATTATCATGGAAGACTCTTTTTTCTTGTAGCTGTTACATCAGCTAGAAGAGTTTCAGAGCTTCAAGCACTCAGCTGTCATCCTCCTTATCTTTTATTTCATAAGGACAGAGTATCCTTACGAACTAACCCGTCCTTTTTGCCTAAGGTGGTCTCTACGTCAAATCTAAATCAAAGCATTGATCTACCTGTCTTTTTTCCAGAATACTCCCAATAGGTCTGAATAAAAATTACACTGCCTGGATGTTCACCGTCAAATGAGGTACTACTTGGATAGAACAAAACAGTTCAGAAAATCTGATCAGCTGTTTGTCTCCTATGCGGAAAGCAGAAGGGGACTTTCAGTTTCATTATCCAGATGGCTAACATCTTTGATTTCCCTTGTATATGAAATTAGACATCAAAAGCTACCTGATAAACCTAAGGCTCATTCCACCAGAGCTTTGGTTACTTCTTTAGCCTTCCAAGACAGACTGCCTATTGACACCATTTGTGCAGCGGCTACTTGGGCTACTCCTCACACTTTCATTTCTCATTATAAGTTGGATTTAGCTTCTAGGCATAGAGCTAACTTTGGTTCCACTGTTCTCAGGAGTCTGTTCCGTTAGGCCACCCGGGACAAGGTGCTAGGGACGCGGTCCCATCCAGCAAGAATGAAGGCGAGATAGACAACTTAACATATAGAAGTTATGTTCTTACCATAACGTTCCATGTTAGTTGTCTTCTTCTCGCCTTCTTCTTGGCCCCACCCTCCTTCCCCCTGGCCTGGACAGACCTAGAGGAGTTGTGATTGTGACCTCTCTTTCTACCACCTCTTTCTTAGACATATGCTATTATGCATATTTCCTGGTTCAGGATGTAGGTCACCCTTCTTTCTTCCTGTTAGAGGTGGACTCTGTTTTACAGTTATACTGTTACTATTATAAGCTGGGGTTAGCTTACAAACGAGATCTGAGGTAACTCTCGCCTAGCATTGTGGGATATAAGGGGAGCCTCGAGCCGGTGGAACCAACTCTCGAGCTTTTACAGTGGCCGAGTCGGAGCCGAGGTCGGCTCCGAACCCATCCAGCAAGAAGAAGGCGAGAAGAAGACAACTAACATGGAACGTTATGGTAAGAACATAACTTCTATTTTTTTAAGTGGTTTTGTTTTTTGCTTTGCCTGTCTAATATTAAGGTGCCTTTTTTTTTTTTTTTTTTTTTTTTTTTTTTGTGTGTGTTAATAGTAGAATTTGATAAGGGGCTGACAATGTGTGCTGCTCATCGAACAATCCTATAGAGTGCTTAAATATTTCACATGTAAGCAGTAAGGCAGTAATTGACAAAAGTGAAACATTAATTCAGTGAGTAAAATGGTAGTTATACAATAGGGCTGAGTAAGTTGCTTTGAGTATTGCCTGTGGTGCTCCGCAGGGCTGTGTGCTAGGATAACTTCAGTTTTTACTACTGTTTTAGACATGTGCTATGGATACATGGATGCCATTGAAGGGTTCTCCTCTGTGGGCTTCCAGGGACTGGCTGACTGCTTGTGCTGGTCAGAAAAGTTCCCTCTGGGGAAGAAGGTGTGTGTGTGTGTGTGTGTGTGTGTGTGTGTGTGTGTGTGTGTGTGTGTGTGTGTGTGTGTTTACACGTGTAAAGTTGAATTGCACTTTACTTGATAGGAAAGTTGTTTTTAAGCTAGGAGTCCATGTTTAACAGACTGTCATTAGACTTTTAAAACAGGAGTGCATTTATTTCCCCTCTGTTTTAAGATTTGTGTGTAAAAAATTATTTCAAAGTTTAGAGTCACCATTTTCAGCATGACTGGAACAAATTACTGGTGGGCAGGAAAAAAAAAAGTTAAGCAAACAGCCTTTGCCACCGCAGCAGACTAGATATTTGCCTTCACCACAGGCGGGTGACTCTGTTGTGGCCATGTCTGGTTCCTTAGACCGGTCCTCTTTCTGGATCCGTCTGGAGTAGTACCTACATCCACTATGGATCAAGGGTTAGCCACTTCCTCTGGTTGTTGAGGCCCTCACAGTGGGCAAGGGAGGGCTACTCTTGTTCCTCCTAAGAGAGGGAACAGGGAAGACTTCTCTTGGGTCAGAATGTTGTGCCCATCCCTTGGGAAACTACTGCTGCCATTAATAACACTGTTGGCCCTTTTTCCTCCTTGAAAACTAATGCATATCTACTAGTTAGGTATTGCCTAGGGTTCAGTTCAAGTTGTTACTTTTATAAGGTGTTTTCTAGTGAAAAAGGAGGGGTACTGTAGAACAGTGTGTGCTGTCTTTAAGAAGAGTTTCAAGGCCTGAACGTGCATATAGCGAGCACGTGCTATCCTCAGTGCCATTTTGAGAGAGCAGCCAGAGAGGAACATGCATGAATGTAATAGCTAGTTTATAAGTTTACCCAAGTTGAAGTATTAAGCCTCAATCCTGATGTTTGTACATGATAAAGTTGCTTGAACAGAACCCACGAAGTCTCGTCTGTTGTGCCCTGACTAGATGAGCGACATGTAGTCGGGAAACTGATATTCAGAGCTACGAGGTACAGAGATAACAGTGAAGGTAAACTAAGAGAAAGCAGCAGAAAAAGGAGCCAGGAAAGCATCAAAGGTAATGAAACTTTTTTTTTTTTTTTTTTTTTTATAAAGATGAAACTGAGCATTACGAGGGCACAAACCACATTATTAAACAAGCGAAAGGCACAAAAGATTTATTGATTAAGCAAAGTGTTTGTTACTTATTTTACATTTATTTGCCAGGGAAGTCCGACTTGGAATGAAGCCAATTTTCAGAGGAGGTTCAGGAAGAAACTCTCCAGGTGCATGTCTTTGTAACATGGGAGGAAACTGGAGTACCCTGAGAAAACCCATACAAACGCAGGGAGGGCATACAGACTCCACTAAGAAGGCAGTTCAGCCGAGAATCGAACCGGAGAACCTCTTGCTTTTGGACAACAATGCTACCGTTGCACCACTGCGCTGTCCACTTGATTGACTTGATTTCACGTTACTTGATAAAATGATAATCAGTAAAGTAAAATGAGAATGTTTGAAGTAAAGCGACCATGTTTAACGCGAACAGGAAAAGTGCATTGGATATGAAAAGAGATTAAACTAACAAAACTAATATAATAAGGATATAAAAGGGCACAGTTAAGTGTAAGTAAAGCAAGGCAACTGTCTTTGTTTGGGCAAAGTGCTGCGTTTGGCATAACTACAACTTCGTATTGTATTCAGTGCAAAGTTATTCGAACTATTTCAGTGTGTAAAAGTGCTCAGTCTGTTATTACTGTGCATTTATTCCGAAGAGTCTGTTAGTGTGCCAAGTGCAACTGTTTAGTGAAGTACAATCTAAGTACAGGCTACAGCCATTTCAAAAAATTTCTTGTACTGGGTGTGTCTGTTCAGAGTGCTGCCATTACAGTGAGTTGTACTGTAATGAGTTACTTAGTGAAGTACTGCCATTTTGGGGAAGTTTCAGTGCGCTAAATGTTTTATTCTGATCTTTTCCTGCCGAGTTCATTCACACAGTGCGGTTATTTGAAATGTTTTTTGTACTGGTAAGGGATGATTTCTCTCAGTACAGTGATGTTCTTCGTGTTTCACTGTTAGTCATTGCATTTGGGTAATCCTGCTGGCAGGTTACCCTCAGTCAGCCTGAATTCCAAAGTCTTGGGTCCTGCGTCGTCTGCTGTCGCCCCTTCCCTGACTGAAGGTCGTCAGGGGGTATAAAAGAAGCAGCCGACGCCATTTTCTTCTGTCGTTCTTGCCACGCTGTGCCCAAAGCAGAAGCAGTTTGCACGTGCCGGTCGGCTGACTCCTGAGATTTTCATGTTAGTTTCAGACCCGAAGTATTCAATAAAGCTAAGTACCCTGTTGGGGAAACTTTGTTTTTCTTGTTCTAGACTGATGTCAGAAAAAGTTAATATTTGAATTTCTTGTGGAAAGCAAATACCTTGTAAGGACTTTCATTCTTACTGCATTCCTTGCCTAGGCCCTGATCACAACGTTTCTAGTTGTCGGTTTTGTGCTAGATTTAACCAACGTACTATTAAGCGTCTGTATGATTTTGCTTTAAACTATTTTGGACGCCGGTTTAATTATCCAGAAATGTCGTCTGATAGCCATCCGACTACCGGAGTTCACAAAAAACGCAAAGAAAAGGAGAGATAAACAGAGGCCCAAAACCGACTAAGCTTCTCCTAAGCCAGTCGCCGGTTCTCAGTGAGACGCTTTCGCAGCCCCTGACGCCCGCTACTTTAGTCGCAGGCCATTACTGACTCCCACGTGGAGTCAGCTATGCCGCTGGAAACTCAAGGTATTGGAACCTCTGACAGTATTCCCTCAGATGGGTCCGGAGCCGCTGAGCAGGCACCATTTAGACCTAAACATCTTTACATTAAACCAACTTCAGCTTCAAAGGCAGACTAAAGCACCTTCTAAAGCACCTTCTAAAGCAAAGAAACAAAGAGCCATGTGGACAGGCCTCTACGCCCAAAAAACAGGTGCTCAAAATGGCCAAAGACTTTATTACCTTGATCAGGGGTTCCCATCCCCCTCCTGATAAAGACCCCCCAGGCAAGAGACTGACTATGAATCTTCAGATCAGGTTTCTGTTTCTTCTGATTCCTCTTCTGATCAGGAATATTCTCTTCCCTTTGTGAGGATTATGATGCTGAAGAAATCTATACCTTCAGCTTCTCCTCCAGAGGACTATTCTTTTGGGGAAACCTTGCATAACATGAGGGAGCAATTCCACTAGGAGAGCCAAGATTTTTCAGAATCTAAAAAGAGGCTCAGGGATTTCCTTTTACTACCTCAACACAGGCCTCTAGCCATTCCACCTGTGTTAGTGTAGATGATGTGTTTTTGGAGTCTAGTCTGATCCCTGACTCCTTACCTCCAGCACCTGTTAAGCCTGACATATATTACAGGGTTCCTGACTGTCATAAATTCCTTAGTACAGGGTACCAAAGGAGTTGAGGCTTCCACTGCAAAAAACCCTACCCCCTCTGACAGGGATTCTAGGGCACTGGATAGATGGGGAAAGAAGGTTTACACATCTGCTACCTTGGGTATAAGGGCCTTAAACGGTCAGTTTCATATGCTCAAATATCAGCAACATGTCATGGCATTGCTTAAGCAGAAAATGTTGTTAAATTCTGAATGTGCAAAAAATAAGGAAATGCAGGTTTTATTGCATGCAGCTGAACAAGTTGGAAAGCATACTTTGCAATGTGGTTTTGATTCTTTCGGGTCCTCCTGCAGGGCCGCAGTTACGGGTTCTGTAATTAGGAGGCATGCTTGGTTAAAGGAACAAAATCTGCCTGATCATGTCAAAGTTAAATTATTAGATGCACCTTTACAGCATGATACTTTGATTTATTTATTGCCGTTGGTTTACCAGGATAGTCCATTGGGCCATAAAGAACCCGTTTTCAATGGAGTCCTGGGGAGAAAAGCTCCAACAGAAGGTATTTTCAACATTTAACAGTAACAATCTTAGTACAGAGTGTTATTAATATTATGTAAACAGAAAAAAGTAGAACTAATCACATTTAGAAAAGCAGTCATAACAGTTAATACAATAAGAAGAAACATACAAGTAAAAAATGTAAACATTAATACTGATTAGAGAGCAAATATCATAGCTACAGGCGTAGAGTTAGTTATGTGGGGTGGGAACAAGAGCATTCCCACTGTGATGCTAGATGAAGGTGAAGAGACTTTTTGAAGGCAGAGTGGTTAGAGGTAAGGCAGAAGAGGTGTTAAAGAAAATGGAGGACAAAGTTAAATCTATGCAAACTGATTTTTTTTTTTTTTTTTTTACAAGTATAGCCATCTAGGTTTAGTAGACACTGGCCTACAAAGAGCTGGTCCTTTTCTGTGTCAGACAGACCTCAAAGGGGCAGATCTAGACGCCCTAGAGGCAGATCCCAGGTGCAAGGTTCATACAGGTCAAAACAATGGGGTGCTTCTACCTCCAAAGTTGGTGAAGACGAATCACAACTATACAAGAAACAGTCCCATTGACTTCCCCCTGCTGCCACCAAGCACTTATGCCCTGGCAGCACCCTTAGGGGGAAAAGTAGCACTTTTTTTTTTCCTTTCAAAATTGGCACATTATAACCCAGGAAAAGTGGGTTCTAAATATCGTGTCACAAGGCTACAAGTTCCATTTCCATATCCTGCCAAAGGCAAACAGTTGGCCAGATCTGCCAAAATATCAATGAGCAGAGGCGCAAAAACAAGTTTCATCCCTCATGGACGTGGGGGCCATTCAACAAGTGCCAGAACAAGAGAAGGGACAAGGATTTTACTCTACTCTTCTTGGTACACAGAAAGGAAAAGTCCTGGAGACCTATACTGGACCTATCTATTCTGAACACATTCCTGGATATACCAAAATTCAAAATGTTGACTTTGCAGCAGCTTCTGCCCATGCTGGGCAAGAATGCTTGGCTTGTGACTAGACCTAAGAGAGGTATACCTGCATGTCCCAATCAGACAATCCTGCAGAAGATGCCTCAGATTCAAGGCTGGTTCAATGCATTACCAATTCTCTACACTGCCCTTTGGCTTATCTACTGCGCTCAGGATCTTTACAAAGTGCCCGGCACCAGTAATTGCATTCTGCATACAAAGAGGAATACAAATGTATCCTTACTTGGACGACTGCTTAATTCGAGCAGAGAACAAGGACATTCTTCTACAGCATCTGGCGTTTGTGAAAAGACTTCTAACATGCCCTAGGGTACACAGTCAACGAAAAGAAATCAAAACTATTACCCTCTCAAGAGATAATATTCCTGGGTGCAAGCTTAAATACAACTGTTCAGATGGCTTATCTCATGCCAGACAAAGGCAACTGACTACCTATTTCAAAATGTTGGCAACAAGGGCCCCGTTATCTGCAAGAAAAATTCTGCAAGCTTTGGGCTTCATGGCATCCTGCATCCTACTAATTCCATATGCAAGACTGCATATGAGGGAACTTCAGTGGTACCCAAGTGTTTGGACTCAACGTTGCCACAGCCTGGAAACAATGATTACTCTCATTCCCTGCCTGCAACAGGAGGTTCGATGGTGGGCGAAGGCTTGTCACCAGAACAAGGGACAGCCATTCACATTACCCCCACCCAGGCAGACACTAACAGATGCCTCAGATTATGCTTGGGGGCCCACATGGGAAGATGCATCCAGGGCACGTGGTCCTCAAACCAAATGCATCTACATATCTATCAAAAAGATATGCTAGCTGTTCAAAATGCCCTGACAGCCTTCAAGGACCTACTTCATCCGGGACAACTACTGATAAAGACAGACAACACCACGGTCATGTGGTACATAAACAAGCAGGGGGGCACACATTCTTACCCCCTTTGCAGACTAACCATGGCTTTGTGGGGCACAGCGTTGACTTACAAAGTACATCTGCAGGCACAATTCCTGCCTGGAAAGAAAAACACTCTGGCAGACGAACTAAGCGGAAATCTCATGGATCTCCACGAGTGGCAGCTGAATCCACAAGTCTTCAGCATGATAACAAGGAAATGGGGACGCCCGGATATAGATCTATTTGCCTCCCCTCACAACTACCAACTAAAAAGATTCTGCAGAAGGACTTATCACAGACAGGCATTGAAAGTGGACGCCCCATCAGTGTATGGCTTTCCTCCTGCCTCTCCTCCCCAAGGTACTCCTAAAGGTCAGACAGGAGAAGCCAAAGATGATACTGATTGCCCCAGACTGGTCCCGCCAGTACTGGTATCCAATCCTAAGGAACTTGTCTCAATGCCCAGCTTGGACCTTACCTCAGATACCTCATCTACTGTCCCAGCAAAACAATCAGATCCTGCACAGCCAACTCAGTACTTTAAACCTGGCAGCATGGCGGATAATGTAGTCCTACAAAACGCACCTCTCAGTAAAGCTGTGATGGATGTCATTTTGGAAGCCAGAAGGCCTATTACTAGAAAATCTTATGCTGGAAAATGGAAGAGATTCTGTGCTTGGAACCAGGCACAAGGAGCTGATAACAGCTGTATCAAATATTCCTCAGATTTTGCAATACTTAACTGAGATGCTGGACAAAGGCCTATCTTTTTCATCAATTAAAATTAATGCCTCTGCCATTTCGGCTTATTACAATACAGAGCCACCAATCTTTTCTCGTCCTTTATTAAAGCAGTACCTCAGAGGAGCCAAAAACTTTAAGGCCTCCAAGATCATCACCAATCCGGACCTCAACTATGTCTTGGAAAGTCTCATCCTGCCTCCTTTTGAGCCAGTTGCTACTGCTGATAAAGTTTTTATCTTGGGAAAACAGCTCTGCTCCTAGCAGTAACTTCTGCAAGACTGGTTTCAGAGCTACAGGTACGCGTGGCTATGGAATCTTTTATCATGTTTTATCTAGACAGGGTCTCTGAGGACAAACCCAACATTTATGCCTAAGGTGGTGTCCAGTGTGGCTCTTAACCAAACTATTCTTCTGCCAACTTTTTATCCAAATCCACAGAACGAGGGGAGAGAATTCTGCATTCTTTGGACGTACACCGATAGCTTGGATTCTACTTGGACAGAACCAAAGTTTTCAGGAAGACAGAGCAATTACTAGTGGCATATGCTGCAGGATCACAAGGAAAGGCCATCTCAAAGCAGACTATTTCAAAGTGGATAGGCTGCTGCATTCGTTTCTGCTACTTGCACCATGGCAAGCCAGTGCCTAAGGGCATTAGGCCACATTCAACCAGAGCTGCAGCCACTTCAGCAGCCTTTCTTGGGCGTACCAACCAAAGACATATTAGACGCTGCTACTTGGGAGTTCATTGCACACCTTTACAAAGCGCTATCATCTGCCACTCTACTCTAAATCCAGGGCAGGCTTTGCCACTGCAGTTCTGCAGGGCCTCATAGCTGCTCCTAATGCTGTTTATCCCCAGCCTCCCAACCATAGCTTTGGGACTCTACCCAAATGTAATGACTGCAACAGTGAAACAAGAAGAACCTAGTACAGTTGTGTACACTTATGAGTGTATTCACTTTTGCAGTCCAGGTTGCCCACCCGCCATCCCACTTTTTTCTGCTGGAACTTTTCTTTCCTTCTCTGATTTTATACAACCTATGTGGTGTATTTGCTTGTAGAGGAAGGTAAAATTTATATTGGTAAATGCATTTTATTTTTTATATACATATATAATTTTGGCTACCCTGTTAGGGGGCACCTAACATCTGGGGCAAGAAAAACTGAAGAAAATGGCGTTTGCTGCTTTTATACCCCTGATGTCAGGGAAGGGCCGACGCAGGACCCAGGACTTTGGAATTCAAGCCGGCTGAGGGCAACCTGCCAGCAGGATTACCCAAATGTAATTACTGCAACAGTGAATACACTCTTAACATCTACGTTTATGGTAAGTGTACACAACTGTACTATTTCAAGGGTGTTACAGTCCCTGAGAGACTTGTTTCACAAAGTTCCGTTCTTCAGAGGCTTGTTGCGCTATTGGGTATAGATAAAAGTACCGGCATAAATTTCTGGCTTATGTATATTTGTGTGTGTATGTGCATATGTGCAAAACCTTCACTGGTATGTGCTAATATGACATACTGATTTCAAAAGCCCTCACTGCTTGTATTTGATCAGAATATTGCAGAGAATTGGAGAATATTTGAGCAAGAGTATATTTTAATACAAGCGGCTTATTCGGACGAGGATGCATGCACTAGGGCATTCATTTTGCTAAACCTAGCTGGGTCAGAGGCCATAGAAAGAGCGCATTCATTTGTGCATGCACCAGCAGTATATGAAGGGGAAGGTGAAAAGTCATATTGTTGTATAGGCCGAGTCAAGAGAAGACCCTGAGTGAAGTACAAATTGAGGGAGATGTGTAACCCCCTTACAGATATTGCATTAGGAGGCACTTGTTTTATACAAGAAATCAAAAACCAAGGGAAACATTTGCAGTTTATATAACTGGTCTGAGAAACAAAGCTAAGACATGTTGGTTTGGTGACCTAAACTGGTAAAGGACAGGCTTGTGTGTGGAATTTATAGTGCTGCAGTGAGAGATTTTGCTTTGCGACAGTGATTTAACGTTGAGCAAAGCTATAGATTTGTCAGATCATGAAGTTACAGAAAGGCACACAAGTATGCATACAAGTGATGAGTATGGTTTCAACAAGCTCTAGGAGTAAATGTAGATGGCATGCAACACGTGGCAGCAATCAGAACCAGGCCTAAGCACATAGCAGCTACAGCCCTGCTGGTTCGAAAGGGAAACCATAGATGTTCTTGGTGTTTCACTGTTGCAGTCATTACATTTGGGTTATCTGCTTGCAGGTAACCCTCAGTCGGCCTGAAGTCTTGGGTCCTGTGTCAGTTGCTGTCCCTTCTTTCAGGTCGTCAGGGGTATAAAACATGCAGCCGATGCCATTACATCAGTCTTTCTTGCCGTGCGGTGCCTGAAGCAGTTTGCAGGTGCCGGTCGGCTTACTCATGAAATTTTCGCTTTCGAGTTTCAGAACCGTTGGGGAAACTTTTTCTTGCTCCTTACCGATATCAGTAGAAGTAATAATTGCATTACTTGTGGAAAGCAAATACCTCAAAGATTTTCATTCGTACTGTATTCCTTGATTAGGCCCTGACCATGACGTACCTTGCTGTTGGTTTTGTGCTTTATTTAATCAGTGCACTATCTGTCGTCTGTATATTTTCGCCTCTAAATATTTCGGTTCTCGGTTTAATTATCCAGAAATGTCATCGTTAGCCATCCGACTACCGGGATTCCGAAAAAATGCAGAGATAAAGACAGAGACAGGCTGCCGAGGTTCAAAACTGCCGACGATACTTCTAAGCCAGTCGCCAGTACTCAGTGAGGTGCTTTCGCAGCCCCTGATACCTGCTACTTCTGATTCACAGGCCTCTACTGAGACCCATTAGGAGTCCGGTATGCTGTGAGATGCTTCAATTATGGAACCCGCGGATGTCTCTACCTTGGATGGGTCTGGAGCCACTGTGCAGCCACCGGCTTCTGAGGGTGTATTCAGGCCTACGGACTTGCATATTAAACTGACGCCTCCAACTCCTAGACAACATGCTCGGGCCTCTATGCCTAAAAAAAACAAGAATGGCTGAAGATCTAATGACTCTAATCGGGGGTAGCCAACCCCACCTTCTAAGAGGCCTAGGATTGAAGTTTATTATGAATCTTCTGATCAGGATTCTGTTTTTTCTGATTCTTCTGATTTATCTGGATTTGCTCTTATGTACTTATGATGATTCTGATGCAGAGGACTCCATTCCCTCTGCTTCCCCTCCTGAGGATTTTTCTTTTGGGGAAACCTTACATACTCTAAAGGAGCATTTCCACTGAAAGCCAGGATTTTTCTGATTCAAAAAAAAAAGGCTTAGGGATTTCCTTCTCCTACCTCAGCATAGGCTTTTAGCTATTCCCCCTGTACTAAACATTGTTGATGATGCTTTTTCGGAATCTAGTGAGGCTCCTGATTCCCTGCCTCCTGCTCCCAGAAAACCTGACAGATACTACAGGGTCCCAGAGTCCCACAAGTTCCTTTTTAAAAATCCTATTGCAAAAATCCAGAGACTATTTCACAGGGGCCCAAGGGCATTAAGGCTTCTACTGCTAAAAATCTTACCCTCCTGATAGTGACTCCAGGGCGCTGGATAGATGGGGTAAGAAGGTTTACACTTCTGCGACCTTGGCCATTGGGGCTTTAAACTGCCAGTTTCATATGTTAAAGTATCAGCAGCATGTTGTTAGACTGCTTAAACAGAAAATTATGTTGGTTCCTGATTGTGTGGAAAATAAAGAATTGCAGAATTTAATGCGTTCCGCTGAACAAGTTGGAAAACCTACTTTGCAGTGTGGTTTTGATTCATTAGAGGCCTCTTGCAGGGCTTCTGTTACTGGGTCTGTGCTCAGAAGGCATGCTTGGCTCAAGGAGCAGTCTTTGCCTGATCATGTTAAAGCTAAATTGTTGGATACTACTTTAAATCAGGACCGCCTGTTTGGCAACAAGGCTGAGGACTGCCTGTTTGGTAACAAGGCTGAGGAAGTTCTTAAAAAGATGGAAGATAAAGCTAAATCTATGCAAACTGGTCTTTTCCAGCCCCTTCCAGGTCTTCTCAAGCCAAACCCAGACACAGCAAAAAACCCAGGTTTCAGTCCTAGGGGACACGCAGAACTAAGTGGGGGGCCTCCACTTCCAAATCTGGGAATAATAAGACTCCTATAGTAAACTGTCTCAATGACTTCCTTTTAAAATTTCCAAGCACTTGTCAACGGACTGCCCCTTTGGGGAAAAGATTACTCTTCATGCAAAGAATTGGGAACTCATTACCCAGGACAAATGGGTTTTAAGTAGTGCCCCAGGGATACAGATTTCAATTCCACACGTTGCCAACACCAAGCGGGTGGCCGGACCTATCCCCAAATCAGTGGGCAGAGGCCCAAAAACAAGTACTTTCTCAAGTATGGGGGCTATTCAACTGGTACCAGAAGAGGAAAATGGACAAGGTTTCTACTCTACTTTTCCTGGTACCCAGAAAAGACTATTCATGGCGTCCTATCCTGGACCCGTCTACTCTAAACACCTATTTGGAGATTCCAAAATTCAAGATGCTGACTCTTCACCAATTACTTCCTATGCTAGGAGGCAAAGATGCCTGGTTGGCAACACTAGATTTAAAGGAAGCATACCTGCACATCCCAATCAGGGAATCTTGCAGAAGATAACTACGCTTCAAAGCAGGCTACACACACTTATCAGTTCCCTGCACTGCTCTTTGGCTTATCTACTGCGCCCATAAGCCAAAGTGCCTAGCTCCAGTTATTGCATTTTGCAGGCAAAGAAATATTCAAATATACCCATACCTGGACGTTTGTTTAATTCAGGCAGAAAAACCAGGACATACTTTTGAATCTGGCCTTTTACAAAGGGTTCTAACTCGTCTGGGGTACACCATAAACAAAAAGAAATCACACCTGGTACCCTGTCAACAAATTATATTCCTTGGAGCAAGCTTGAATACAACTTCCCAGATGGCTTGCCTCACAACAGAAAAAAAAAAATTCATTTGACAAACAAAAACCCTGCTTATCTGCAAGACTACTGCAAGCCTTGGGGTTCATGGCCTCCTGCATTCTTTTAATTCCATATGCAAGACTGCATATGAGGAAACTACAGTGGTATCTAAAAAGGCTATGGTGTCAGCTTTCTCAAGACCTGGAAACAATGTTTCCTATCATAGCTTGCCTACGCCTAGAGTTCCTTTGGTGGGCAGAGGCCTGCCACCAAAACAAGGGACTACCTTTCACACCACCCTCTGCCACCCAAATCCTAACAGACGCAGACTATGCATGGGGGCTCACCTGGCAGGGAAGTGTATTCAGGGCAAATGGAATCCAAGTCAAATGCACCTACATATCATTCAAAAAGAAATTTCTGTTGTACAGAATGCTCTGAAAGCCTTCAAGGACCACATTCTTCCAGGACCACTAATGGTAGACGGACAACACCACTGTTATGTAGTACATGAACAAGCAGGGGGGTACACATTCTTACCCTCTCTGCAGACTAGCCATGGCATTGTGGAACACAGCCTTGAGCTACCAAGTGCACCTACAAGCTCAATTCTGGTCAGGAAAATTAAATATACTGGCAGACTAAGCAGAAACCTCATGGACCCACATGAGTGGAAACTGGAACAAAGGATTTCACAGTGCAGACTGGATAAGTTGTTGACCGCAACTGAGCTGAAAATATAAGTATCTTGATTTTTTTTGATTATTTTTACAGATTACTGTTTTTAAAATTTAATACATATATAGCACTTTGTCTATTCTGTATCTTTACAAATCCTTATCTGTTTAAAAACTTTCATTTGTGTCTCTAGTACTTGTTGTCTGTAGGCTATTGTTTTAATTGAAGCCTTTTCTCCGTGTAACTATCTTTTGGCTAGTGGGGGCTGGTTCTTTTGTGTTCTTGTAAAAAAAAAAAAAAAAAAAGCTGTTCTGGTTTTTAAGCCCTAACTTTGATAGGGTTTCTGTCTTTACACACAGTGCAGACTAGATTAGTTGTTGACTGCAACTGAGCTGAAAATATAAGTATCTTGATTTTTTTTTGATTATTTTTACAGATTACTGTTTTTAAAATTTTATATATATATATATATATATATATATATATATATATATATATATATATATATATATATATAGCACTTTGTCTATTCTGTATCTTTACAAATCCTTATCTGTTTAAAAAACTTTCATTTGTGTCTCTAGTGCTTGCTGTGTCTGTAGGCTATTTTGTCCCACCCTACCTCCCTGTTGGTGTCTTGCTCTTATACTTGGTGGCTTTGCAGTTGTCCGCCCCTACTGTGACGCTCCTCCCAGTCTAGTGTCATTAGCTCATTCTGCGTAAGAGAGAGAACATTTGATAAGGCCTTCTGTTCCTCCTTTTTCCCTTTCAAAAAGTAAAACAAAACTTTTTTTTTTCTTTCGCCTGAACCTCCTTGTGTTCTGACTCTGCTTCTCAAACATTTTGGAAATATACAGTATATTTCAGAGCATTTATTATAACTGTAATAGCCTTAATATTGCTACAACTCCAGATGCAGTGCAACGTAGAGCACTTAAGTGTTTGTGTGTTTTAGCTGCTTTTCTGTATATATAGACTTTTCTGTTTCTTTTACTAAATAAGCTCTGTAAAGTTGTTTTATTGCATTCCTGCCTGTATTTCTGAGGTTTTTTTGCACTTTTAAAGTTTGTTTTTGCTTAGTTTAATTGGTAGGCTACACACAAGTGCGCTAGCCGAATTAAAGCATTTACTGTGTTTCTGTACCTAATTTCTGCTACTTAATAAAAAAAAAAAAAAAAAAAACTTGTTTCCCGCCTTTACTGAACTAGAGTAGTCCAGTCTTCAGGTATTGCTGATCTCTGGGCTGTCATAGTTCCTGTGTTGCCCATATCCTTATTTGGATAGGAGGAAGCTTCTTTGTTCACCAGTGAGAGTGGGGAGCTCTGAGCAGCCTATCTGTCCCTTGAGGAGTGGTTCCAGCCCAGTGACCTGTAGCTTATGGGCCGTTTTGGGCCCTTTCCTATCTCTTTCTAACCCCCTGCTTTAAAGCCAGCTTTAGCGCACTTTTGCGCTTGTAATTTAAAGTTTGTCCTGTTTGTTGCATTTACCTGTTGAGGCTACACACTCAAGTGCGCGAGCCTGTGTTAAATATTTATTGCATTTTCATGCAGTTTGTTGCAAAAAAAAAAAAAAAACTAATAAATTATCCTGTTTCCCGTCTTTCCTAACCTAGAGTAGTCCAAATACAGGCTTTGCTGTATTCTGGACTTTTGGAAAGTTCCTGTGTTGCCATTTCCTTTCTTGGATTAAGGGAGGCTTCTTTGTTCACCAGTGGCTGTGGGGAGCTTAGAGCAGCCTATCTATCCTTGGAGGAGTGTTCCCAGCACAAGAATCTGGTAGTCTATTGGCCATTTTGGGCCAGTTTCTAGCTCTTTCAAATCCCCCTGTATAAAACCTGCTTTGGCGAAGTTTTTGCGCTTGTTACTACTCAGCCAAGCTCCTCGTGGTCCTGCAGAGTGGTGCTAGTAGCAGAGAGGCTAAAAGAGCGACTGCTAACCTGATGTGTTTTTTCCTGCTACTACCTGGGCGACTGTCCGATCTAGCTAAACTGCAAATATTTCTGCTTCTTGAACTGTTTTAAAATGTCTAAAGTTGTTTTTGCACCTGCACTTTTAAAGTTTGTCCTGTTTGTTGCATTTACTTGTTGAGGCTACACACTCAAGTGCGCTAGCCTGTGTTGCATATTTATTGCAATTTCCTGCTGTTTGTTGCAAAAAAGAAAAAAAAGAAGTTATCCTTGTTTCCCATCTTTCCTGACCTAGAGTAGTCCAAATACAGGCTTTGCTGTATTCTGGACGTTTGGAAAGTTCCTGTGTTGCTATTTCCTTTCTTGGATAGAGGGAGGCTTCTTTGTTCACCAGTGACCGTGGGGAGCTTGGAGCAGCCTATCTGTCCCTGGAGGAGTGTTCCCAGCGCAGGAATCTGGTAGTCTGTTGGCTGTTTTGGGCCAATTGCTAGCTCTTTCAAGTCCGCCTGTATAAAACCCGCTGTAGCACGGCTTTGCGTGATTTTGTGCATAGCGTGGCATCGAGCAGCGCCGCTTATTTGGGTTTGAGCCTTGGAACTGATCTAGTTCTCATAATAAACACCCTTTTCTTACGCTAAAGCCTAGCACTTGCTCACTAAAGCAATTACACAAGTCGGTACTAAAAAATTAAAAGCACTACACCCTCACAAACTCCCCTTGAGTAACTTGTTCCCCATTGGCCCTTTTTTTCAATTATAAAGGAATTCCCAATACTATTCTAGCATGTCCAAAGGTCAGTTGTCAATCTCCTCTTCGGTCCAGCTGGTGAACCTCGGAATCTTGAGGCAATGTTACAACTGCCTCATGTACACAGACAACCCTCTCCTCCCAACAAATTCCAACACATGAGAGATGCAACCATATAGCCAAACTGGAGGCTAAGCTCTCAACTCGGTACTGGCGTAACCAGTCAGGAGGAGAAGGTATCCACACTCAGTACAATTCCAGTCTCACATAGACCTACCACGACAGCAAACCAAACACAAAAACATACTCGGAGCTCTAAATAAAAATCTGCCTAAGCAGCAGAGACCTCCAAAGCAGACACCCAAGCCACCGCTACCCCAAAACAAAACACGTGCAACACACAGCTCACAAAGCCAGTGTGTCTAACAGTGTCAGCCCTTAAGGCTAAACAACACACCTGATACACTTGTAATAGGTGACTCTATCATCAGGTACACTGACGTCCCGCTCACCAGGCTGAACAAGAAGGTCACGGTGAGCTGCCTATCGGGCGCTAGGATCCGCCACATAACACAAGCACTCAGGTCACTCCAAGGTAAGAACAGAATGACTCATTGTCCATGCTGGTGTGAATGACCTGAGACGTACCTCCCTGGACTACATGAAAAGAGACATAGAGGAGCTCTCTGAGCATGTAGCCCAGGCTGGTATGACCCTGACCTTGAGTAGCATCTTACCCTCACCAAGAATGATGCCACAGTATGAAGACAAGATTATCCATTTCAACAATTGGCTTAAGTATTGGTGTCATTTAAAGGGGATCCAATGCCTGTCAGCCTGGGATGATGTGCTTGACAAGCCACGATGCTTTGCTAGGGACGGCTTGCACCTGTCACCCCTGGGCTTTCAGATACTGGCAAAGGCTCTTGCTACCCCCATAGTGCCTTTTTTAGGTAGGGCTCAAAAGACAAACCCACCTCCATAGGTATCACAAGGGATAAGAAACTAAGAGTAATGCTACTCAACGCCAGAAGTCTAAACCTCAAGATGCACGCACTCGAAACTCTCCTTAGCATGGAGAACATCGATATCTGTGCAGTGACAGAAACCTGGTACAAGGCTCTCGAGAGCATCCCAGCACTACCAACTTATACCTCATACCATGCTTTTCGGCCCCAAAACTTGGACCGAACCACAAAAGGAGGGGGAGTATCAATATTCGTCAGATACCCACACCTCCAGGTTGGTGGCACAGCACGAAGCATCAGAGACTATCCATGTGCAACTAACAGTGGGTAAAACTGCCTTCCAGTTTATAGCCTGCTACAGACCACCCTCCCAAACCCAGGAACCCCACTTGGCCTTCCTGAGAACACTGGAAAATATGAAGGTCTCTCCAAACACCATTATATTGGGTGACTTCAACTACCCAACCATAGACTGGGAGCATTACTCTAGCTCCAACACCGTAGCCCAAAGGTTCCTAGAATTTATCAACTCAAATGCTATGGAACAACTTGTTACCACTCCCACAAGAGGGGAAAACATACTGGACCTAATCATCACCAACATGGGGACTCTATGCTCCAGACCAGAAGTGTATCCCTCACTGGTAAGATCAGACCATAAACTAATCTCACTGGATATTCACATCCAGACCCCACCCATGCCCAGAAAACCACAGTGAAAAACTTCTCTAAAGCAAATTTCACACTCCTCAAAACTGAGGTGGAATCCTTCAAAGCCCCCGGATAAAACGGCCCAGACAACAAAATCCTTTATAAACGCATTCTATGAACACCTTCAGGAATGCATGGGTCATGCAATCCCAAATAAAACCATGACCCAATCCTCCAAAAGGCAGACGTCCTGTCTGGTGGACCCCTGCCATAAACAAACTATACAATAGAAGGAGGAAGCTACTACATGACAGAGCAAAATCCCAAAAAGGGAAGGCATCTCTGATCAGTATTAGCAAAAAACTATGGGCACTCATAAAATCGTCTAAGGCCAGCTTCGAGAGAAAAATTGCACAGGACACTAAGGATAATCACAAGGCTTTCTTTAGTTATGTTAGGAACCTGGGTGGGAATTCCCAGATATGCTCACAATTTGTCCAAAATGACAAAAAATACACCGAACCCACAGACATTGCCAACATCCTAGCTGACAGGTTCAGCGCAACCCCCACCAAAAGGGCTAATATCTATCCCAGCAGAGTGCTGCCCCCCTGACATCTCAAATGCTCAGGTAAGAGCTGCCCTCTCCAAAGCAAGAAACACAGCATCAATGGGACCAGACGGTGTCCCGGGCTGCGTCCTACATGAACTCCAAGAAGAGCTAAACCCAAACCTAAAACTACTGTTCAATCTCAGCCTTACTACAGGATATGTCCCCAAAGAGTGGCGTACAGCAACAGTGGTCCCTCTCCACAAAGGTGGTGCCTCAACAGATCCTGGAAACTATCGCCCCATAAGTCTCACTAGCTTGGTCTGCAAAGCTATGGAAAGGATCATCATGGACCTTATAAATAAAGATATTGGGGACCTACAGACACTGGATCCTACCCAGTTCGGCTTTAAGGGCAGATCCTGCCTCTTAAACCTGGTCTATTTCTTTGAAACGGTCACCAAGGCCATTGACAAGGGGAAGGTGGTCCACACAGCCTACCTGGACCTCGCAAAAGCCTTCGATACAATACCCCACTCGGGCATTATAGATAAGCTCACCAGCTTAAATATAAACCCCTATGTCACTAGATGGGTTGCAAACTGGCTCAAGGACAGAACCCACGTGGTTAGAATAGCTGGAGCCATGTCAGACTCCAAACCAGTTACAAGTGGCGTCCCACAAGGCTCAGTCTTGGGACCTCTCTTGTTCGGTATATATTTCTCTGAGGTACATGCCAACATGGAAGGACTGTGGCTGACCAAGTTCGCAGATGACTGCAAACTGGGCGCCATAATAGACTCTCTCCAGCCGACACAAGCATCCTCCAAAAGGGCCTCATACAAAGACAGCTGGTGCCAGAGCCATGGCCTCAAGCTAAACGCCAAAAAGTGTATAGTCATCCCCTTTGGCAAAAACAAAGTGCCCACAAATTACCACATAGGTGGTAATCCATTAAGTACAGAAGAAGTAATTGGGGACCTGGGGACCCAAGTTGATGTCAGTCTCTCATTTGACAACCACATGGCCAAAGTCGTTAGAAAAACATTTTATATAGCCCACCTAATCATGAAGGGATTTGCATCTAGATCAGGGGAGGTCATCGTGCCTCTTTACTCATCCCTCATCAGGCCCATAATTGAGTACAATGCCCCTTTTGGGATGTACCTTACCAGACACCTGCAGCAACTGGAAAGACCCCAAAAGTACCTCACCAAGAGGATCAAGGGGCTCAAACAGATGCTGTATGCTGCCCGGTTAAAGAAACTCCAGCTCTACTCAGTGACATACCGCCTGCTCAGAGGCAGTCTGTGCCTGACGTATAAAGCCATGTCCAAAGCGGAATTAATGGACGTGCTGCACCTCAGAAAATCCAAATCCCATCGCGCTACGCGCTCGAGGGACTGAAACCTCAGCACTGAAATAAATAGGACATGCTGGAGGGACAGATTCATAACAGAGGCTCCCTTCACTCTGGAATAAAATCCCAGTCCAGGTTAGGCAGAGTCCCTCATTTCCTCTCTTCAAGAGGAATCTTGATGAGTGGATGGGAGATCGTAGGTTTACCCCAGGTATCACTTTTGTGCCTCTGTTAGAGGCACAGTATACTAACTTCGAAAAAGAGCATAGCAAAATTAATTAATTTAAAATGGATGGCGAAAGCCATACACACTCTGGCTAGGCTTATAAATGCCCTAGGGCGGATAGCCTAGTATGAACCTATGAACATGTTGACAAGTAAATGGGGGAGCCCAGATATAGACCAGTTTGCCTCTCCCCAGAACTACCAATTGGACAAATTTTGCGCAAGGACTTCCCACAAACAAGCCTGAAAAGTGGATGCTCTGTCCTTCAGCTGGAAAAACCTATCTGTCTATGCCTTCCCCACTCTGCCTCTGCTTTCCAAAGTACTACTAAAAATCAAACTGGACAAACTAAGGATGATTTTGATTGCTCCAGACTTGCCGTGCCAACACTGGTACCCCCTCCTGCACAGTGTCACGGTTATCTCCATGGCACCTGCCTCAAGCGCCTTCCTTGCTGTCTCAGCAGGATAACCAGATTCTGCACCCTCAGCTTCCAACACTGAACCTTGCAGCCTGGCTAATTACTTAATCTCTGCTTTACCATCCCTCAGCAAACCTGTGATGGATATCATTTTAGAGGCAAGGAGGGCCGAGGCCTAGTACTAGAAAATCTTTTATGCTGACAAATGGTTCCAGGCACAGAATCTTTTCCAATCTCAAGGGATGAGCACAACAGCGCCCAATTTACCTCAGATTTTTACAATACTTAACTGAGATGCTTCACAAGGGCCTGTCTTTTTCTTTCATTAAAATCCATGCCTCCGCCATTTCAGCTCATTACAACACAGAACCGCCCCTTTTCTCATCCACTGCTCAAGCAGTTCCTCAGAGGGGCCAAAAATTTGAGACCACCCAGGAGAGCTCCAATCCCAGCCTGGGACCTTAACTTTGTCTTGGAGAAACTCTCTACCCCCTTTTGAGCCAGCTGCTACTGCAGACTTAAAATTTCTTTCTTGGAAAACCGCTTTCCTTTTACCCATCGCCTCCACTAGAAGGGTATCTGAATTACAGGCCCTTATGGCAGTGGAGACTTTCATTTTCTTTCATGCGGACAGGGGGTCCCTCAGAACCAATCCCTCCTTCATGCCCAAGGGTGGTATCCAGTGTGGCTCTTAATCTGTCCATTCATTTGCCAACCTTCTTTCCCAACCCACAGAATAAAGGGGAACGGATACTGCATTCCTTAAATGTGCGCATAGTGCTTAGATTCTACTTGGACAGGACTAAACCTCAAAGGAAATCTAAACTGCTGGTGCATTTGCTGCAGGGGCAGAGGGGAAGGCTATTTCAAAGCAAACAATTTCTAAATGGATACGCCATTGCATTAATTTCTGCTATAAGCACCATGGAAAACCTATCCCCCAGGGGATCAGACCTCACTCCACCAGGGCTGCATCTACCTCTACAGCCTTTCTCAGAGGCGTCCCTACTAGGGACATCCTAGAAGTTGCTACCTGGAGTTCTGTACATACTTTCACCAAGCATTATCATTTGCCAATTTTCTCTAAATCCAGAGCTGGCTTTGCCACTGCAGTCTTGCAGGGCCTTATAGCTGGCCGTAATACTATCTAAATTCCTCCTCCCAACCATAGCTTTGGGAATCTGCCCAAATTTAATGACTGCAACAGTGAAACACGAAGAACATAGTACAGTTGTGTACACTTAGCAGAAATGTAGATGTTAGAGTGTATTCACTGTTGCAGTCCCGATTACCCTACCTTCAGCCCCCTAACTTCTTTTGGCTATACCTCTACTTTCTTTACTATGCTTTAAAAGCCTTTCGGTGTATTTGCTTTTTTGTTGGAGGTATTTCTTTGTGCTTTTATATTTAATTGCTTCCCATTAGGGGGGCACCTGACATCTGGGGCAAGAAAAACTGATGTAATGGCATCAGCTGCATGTTTTATACCCCTGACGACCTGACATAATGGAAAAAGGGACAGCAACCAATGCAGGACCCAAGACTTTCTTAATCAGGCCGATTGAATGCTACCTGCAAGCAGATAACCCAAATGTAATGACTGCAACAGTGAATACACACTAACATCTACATTTATGGTAAGTTTACACAACTGTACTTTTTCCAGCAAGTTCTAAGAAAGGTGCATGCTCTGTGCATTGCATGTGTGAGTCAGCAAAATCCAACTCCAACCTTATTGTTATCTGTCATAATTGTGGAGCCAATCATGAGTCTAAAAGAGAGGAACACTTGGCTCTTGGTCAGCAATGCCACAAGTGTCAAAAAATGGGAGTCCTCTTCAAAAGTTTTGGAATTTTAAGTAAACCTCGCACAGCCATAGAGCGAGGTCACTCAAGAAAGCAAACTGATCAAGTAGAATTCCAGCAGTCCACTTTCTACGTAGATGGTGTTTCAGTATTTATTGAAAAGGTTGATGCAGTGAATTTTAACAGGAAATGACACTGGTTCAAAGCGTTATGTCGGCAGGTACTTTAGCAAAAGTGAGAGCTAATGAAAACTGTGTGGTCAGTTGTGAGAAACGTTTTGCTTATGGAGGTGAAGAAATTCTAGCCGAAGGTTCAGTCCTACTTTCATGTTATTTGGCGAAGAACTGTCGCAACTTGTTTTATGCGGTTTGAAGACCTGTGCAGTCATTATTGGGTCTCTGAGACAGTTTGAGAATGGTTCTGCTTTCTTTTACCAAAGAAGTTTTTATTTATTTATTTATTTATTTATTTTATTTGCAGTTGGTTTACCAGGATAGTCCATTGGGCCAAAATGTACCCGTTTTCAATGGAGTCCTGGGGAGAAAAGCTCCAATAACAAGCAAACTAACTAGGTAGATGCAATAGATTACTAATGATAATTATACAAATGTAAAAAGATACAAGCATATCATTACAAAATTCAGGAAACATTAAAAACAATACAGTCTAGTGATGATAATTTGAGGTGTTTTAGGCTGTGAAAAGTAACATTGCATAAAGATCCAGAGTAGTTATTATGTAAGGAGCATAATCTTTACAAGGTACAGTCAAGTACAGTCTTTGCAGGTTCATCAGGTAAGCTCATATCCTAGTTCTAATTTCACCAACAGTCTTTGCAGGTTCATCAGGTAAGCTCATATCCTAGTTCTAATTTCACCAACAGTCTTTGCAGGTTCATCAGGTAAGCTCATATCCTAGTTCTAATTTCACCAAAGCTATTTTCTGAGTATGTTGATGTTTTTTCAGTTGGATAAAGTGGTGCAGCAAAAGGTGTAAATTTGTCCCGTTACAGAACCAACTGAATGGGTTTTGTTCATGGTAGCAGCTGACAAAAAAGGCTCCGATGAAACCAGAATATGTATTGATCTAGGGGATTTGTGCAAAACATTGAAGAGACCACATCATCCATCCAATGCTTGCAGTCGAGGTTCCAGCCCTAATACCAAATGCCACTGTTCTTTTTTGCCTTAGATGCAGTGTTCATTTTGTCAAGTGGTGCTTGATTGTAAATCCTCATTACTGACTACTTTCAGTATCCCGTTTGGCAGATTCAGATTCCTAAGGATGCCATTTGGAATAAATTCTGCAAGTGAAGTCTTTCAGCGTGCAAATATTTTCAGGATATCCCTGTGCCATAATAGTAGTTGATTGGTCGGAGGCAATGGTAAAGCAGAGAATGACAGAAATCTTAAGAGTTCTAGACAGCGCCCGTGAAGTGAACTTGCTCAATCCTCTGAAGTGCAAATTCAGACTACCGGAAGTTACATATGTATGTAATTTGTTCACTAGTACTGGCTTGCAACCAGACCAGTCTATACAAACGGCCATTCTTGAGATGCCAGCACCAGATGATCAAGCTTTACAGTGTTTTCTTGGTATGGTCAACTATTTAGGCAAGTTTATACCCGACTTCATAGAGTTGACAGCACCTTTGAGAGAGTTGATGTGCAAAAATGTTACGTGGTCTTAGAGCAGCACCAGAAAGCACTTGATGACCTTAACTTAGGTGGAGCGACCATTTTCCGCTTAAGATACTGTGATGTTTGTAAACCAGTAACCCTTTCCTGTGATGCTTCAAAATTTGGTCTTTGCGCACGCATCCTTTCAGAAGGCAGACCAGTAGCCTGTGCATCAAAAACTCTTACCCATACTGAAATGCAGTATGCTCAAATTGAGAGAACTTTTGGCAGTAGTTTGCGTGTTACAAGTTTCATGGTTTATATCTGTGGTCGAGCTATTCAGATTGAAACTGATCACCTCTCATTACTATTTTAAAGAAGCCTATGCATTCCACTCTAGCACGATTATAAAGAAGGTCAGATTGCAGAAGTACAACTTCAAAATGGCTTGTACAAAAGGCAAACTTTACCTGTCTGATGCCTTATCCAGATCGCCCAGAAATATCACTGAACAGCTTCATGAAAAGAATTTTGACATCATGGAAGTTTGTAATTTTTCTACCGTGAGACTTGAGCTGAGGGATCATACAAAGACTGATCCAATTTTGCAAAAGCTCAAACACTACCTTCATGTTGGATGACCGTCAAAGCAATCAAGTGTACCAACTGAAGTGCAAAACTTATTTTCCTTACAGAGATGAGATGACATTTTCAAAGGTCTTAAAATTGTTGCTCCTGCTTCCTTACATCTTGAGTGTATCCAGATTTTGCATCGTGTTCACCCAGGTTCCAAATCTACTAAAAGAAAAGGGCGACAGTAGTATTTTGGCGTATTCTAGTAAAAAAAACCTTGATAAAGTACTTTCATCTTCAGTGTGTAATAGTACTAAACTGCATTTGCAAAGAGAACCGCTTCAGCTAAGCCAAGTTCCTGAACAACGATGGTCAAGAGTCGCTGACTGTTTCACTCTAATAAATCAACATTACTTTGTATTGGTAGACTCTAAATCAAACTGGTTCGAGACGTCCACTACTGTTACTAAGTTGAAACGTATAAAACTGTAGAACAACACCAAACTTAGAATAAAACAAAAAAAACGACAGATGCAACCCTTCAGGGACACGTTAATGTACAAAGATTGAGCTATTTTGTCAGTGGTAACTGACTTAATCAGAATAACATTTCAAAATTGCACACTTTTTATACATTAAATTCAGTTATGTCCGTAATTACCATTCCCAGTTTTAAAGAAATATTGCATCCACATTTTTTTGTAAAAGAAATGCACACAATGTGCATTTATACGTTAGAAATACTTTGCATCTTGTATAAAAATTCTCAGTAAAGCCATTCATAATAATCCTGCACAATTTTTCTTTAAAACTGATGTTCATCGTGCATACAGCTGCAGTAATCACAGATGGGTTCTCTGCCGTCAGGCGGGTCCTCGGTCGGCCGAATTCCAAAGTCTAGGTCCGGCGTCGTTTGTCTCTTCCTTTCCTGACGTCAGTGCAACAGGGGTATATAAGACACAGCCGCCGCCATTTTCTTCAGTCTTTTTTGCCGCGCGGTGCCCAAAGCAGAAGCAGTTCGCAAGTGTCGGTCTGCCAGCTCGTGAATTTACGAAAAATTGGAAACCGAAGTCTTCATTAAAGCTAAGTACCCCATTGGGGAAACTTTTCTTGCCTCAGACCGATGTCAGAAAAAGTTAACAATTGTATTTCTTGTGGGAAGCAAATACCGCATAAGGATTTCCATTCCCTCTGCATACCTTGTTTAGGCCCAGACCACGACGTCTCGGGCTGTCGCTTTTGCGCTACTTACAATAAATGCACTATTAAGTGTCTGGCGGAGTTTGCCCAACACTTTTTTGGTAAAGCCTTTGATTATAAAATGTCGGAGACTCCGACTACAGTTTTGTCCAAAAAACGCAAGGACAAGGACAGACACGTGAGGTCCGCAGTCCCCACCGACACCACGCCAAAACCGGCTACACGTGGGCCGGTTCTCAGCGAGACGCCTATGCAGTCCCTGACTACCGACGACACTTCTTTGGCGGTGTCTTCTGTAACCGAGACCGCAGGTACCTCGGCCCATACCCAGACTACAACCACCGAAGCCACTGAGCGTTGAGCCTCCTAATGTGGACAGGTCCACTTCCACCCATGGTGTCTTTAGGCCCTCATCTTCCTTTTCCATTAAAGCCTTTACTAAGTCCAAATCAGCCATGCATCCCAAGAGGCCTGTTGCACAGGGCCCATCTGCAGGCCCCATATCTAAAAAGCAGATGCTTAAAATGGCTGAGAATTTAATTACTCTCGTCAGGGGTTCCCAACCCCCTCCAGACAAGAGACCGAGTGGAGGAAGATTCTCCCTCTTCTGATCAGGGCTCCATTTTTTCAGAACATTCTGATGTAGAGGAACACTCTTACTCCCCTTTTGAAGATTCTGATGCAGAGCAGTCCATTCCTTCTGTATCTCCTCCTTGGATTTTTCTTTTGGGGAAACCTTGCATACCTTGAGGGAACACTTCTATTGGGAAGGCCAAGATTTTTCTGATTCCAAGAAAAGACTTGGGGAATTCCTTTTACCTCAACACAGACCTCTGGCGATACCTACTGTCTTGGACATACTTTATGTTTATTCGGAGGCTTGCCTTAATCCGGATTCCCTGCCTCCTGCCCCAGTCAAGCCTGATGGGTATTAGAGTTCCTAACTCTCACCAATTTCTTTACAAAAGCCATAATGCTGACCCTGAAACCATTTCTCAAGGCCCCAAGGGTATGAAGGCCTCTACTGCTAAGAATCCACTACCTTCCGAAAGAGAGTCAAGATCCTTAGAAAGGTGGGGAAAAAAGGTATATACATCGGCCACCCTAGCCATGAGGGCCTTAAATTGTCAGTTTCATATGCTTAAATATCAGCAGTTTCTGTTATCACAATTAAGAAATAAAATGTCTCAGCCTGAACAACCAGATTTGAAGGAGTTGCAGGATATGATGCATAGTGCAGAACAAGTGGGTAAACGCACCTTACAATGTGGCTATGATGCCCTAGAGGCCTTAAGTAGAGCTGCTGTTACAGGATCAGTCATTCGTAGACATGCATGGCTTAGGGAACAAATCTTGCCTGATCATGTGAAAGCTAAACTACTAGATGCTCCTTTACAAAAGGATGTGCTATTTGGTACTAATGCTGAGGAGATACTACGGAAAATGGAAGAAAAAGCCAAATCTATGCAAACTGTCAAAGCTTTTCTACAGGTTCAACCACCACGTTTTAGCAGAAATTGGCCTTCTAAAAACTAGTCCTTTCCAGCCATGGACAAGCGCCAAAGAGGTAGATACAGGCGCACAAGGGGCAGAGGACAATCACAAGGATCATCTAGAGGCAGGCAATGGCAGACTCCAGCACCAAGAGGTGGCGAAGACGGTGCCCAACAATACAGGAAACCAACCCAATGACTTCCTCCTTTCCATGCCAAGCAAGTCTCAGCTGGCAGCACCCTTGGGAGGAAAGCTGGCATTATTTACAAGAAATTGGCATATTGTCACAACAGACAAATGGATCCTGGACGTTATAAACAGAGGCTACAGATTTCATTTTCACACTCTTCCAAAAATGAGAGGCATGCCAAACCTGCCACACAGAGGGCAGAGGCACAACTACAAATTTCAAAGCTCATAGACATGAAAGCTATTCAAGAGGTACCTACTCACGAACAAGGTCAAGATTTTTATTCCAGGCTATTTCTGGTACCAAGGAAATGAACAGACTGGAGACCCATTTTGGACTTATCCATCCTAAACACATTCTTACTCGTACCAAAATTCAAGATGCTCACATTACAGCAGCTTCTTCCCATGCTGGGCAAGGAGTTTTGGCTGGTAACATTGGACCTCAAGGAGGCATACCTGCATGTCCTAATCTGACAAAGCTGCAGAAGATGCCTCGGATTTCTTGATTTAATCCACTATCAATTCTCTGCATTGCCCTTTGGCTTATCTACTGCGCCCAGAGTATTCACGAAATGCCTGGCATCAGTAATTGCCTACTGCAGACTTCAAGGGATAGAAATTTACCCTTATTTGGACGACTGCCTGATCCAAGCGGACAGCAAGCACATACTTCTGGAACATCTGGCTTATGCAACACGGTTACTGAATTTTCTGGGATACACAATCAACAAAGAGAAATCCAGGCTAACACCATCTCAGAAAATAACTTTCCTGGGTGCCAACTTGGACACAAACACCCAGATGGCCTATCTTACGCCAGAAAAACAGGGGCAACTAATTCAGTACTTCAAAATACTAGCAAATTGTACCAGGCTTACTGCAAGGAAAATCCTGCAGGCTCTGGGCTTCATGGCATCTTGCATTCTTTTAATCCCATGTGCAAAGTTGCCTATGAGGAAACTTCAATGGTTCCTAAAAAAAACTATGGTTTCAACACAGCCACAGTTTGGAAACAATAATACCAATAATTCCATGTTTGCAAAAGGAATTTCTATGGTGGGCCCAAGCATGTCAAGCAAACACAGGTCTCCCATTCTGCAAGCCTCAAGCAAATCAAGTCATCACAACAGACGCCTCAGATTATGCCTGGGGGGCGCACATGACAGGCAGGTGCATTCAGGGCAAATGGTCAAAAAAGGAAAAGCACCTTCACATCAATCAAAAAGAAATGCTAGCAGTGATAAATGCAATTACAGCTTTCAAGGACCTTTTGCATCCAGGACAATTATTGATAAGAACAGACAACACCACAGTAATGTGGTACATAAACAAGGAGTAACACATTCATACCCCCTGTGCAGACTAGCCATGACACTTTGGAGCTTGGCTCTGGAATGGCACATCGAACTTCAAGCACAGTACTTGCCAGGTTTGGAAAACACGCTGGCAGACAATCTAAGCAGAAATATGACTGATCCACACGAATGGAAGTTGCATACTCAAGTGTTTACAAAGATAATCCAAGCGTGGGGGAGTTCAGACCTAGATCTCTTCGCCTCCCACATGAATCATCAATTGGAAAAGTTTTGTTCAAGGACCTTTCATCCAAAGGCCTGGAGAGTGGACGCCCTTTCATTCAGTTGGACAGCATGGACAGTTTACGCTTTCCCACCTCTGCCTCTTCTGCCCAAGGTGCTCCTGAAAGCAAGAGCAGACAGACCGAAGATGATACTGATTGCTCCAGACTGGCCAAGACAACACTGGTACCCACTCCTGAGGAGCCTAACACATACTCCTCCCTGGCCCCTACCTCTAATGCCTCTTCTGCTGACTCAGCACAGCTACAAAACTCTTCACAGTCAGCTGAAAACACTCAATCTCGCTGCATGCAAAATTCCTTAACACCACAACAGATCCTACTCCCCAAAGAGGTGCAGGATGTCATTTTGGAGGCCAGAAGGCCATCTACTAGAAAGGCTTACTCCGCAAAATGGAAACGGTTTTGCTCTTGGAATGAGAAAAAAGGCCAGGACCCTAGAAAACTGAATTTGCCTCTGGTATTACAGTATCTAGCTGAGCTGCTGAACAGTGGACTTTCATTTTCCTCCATAAAAATCCATGCCTCAGCCATTTCTGCAGAATTCAACACGGATCCACCCTTATTCTCTCACCCACTCTTAAGACAGTTCCTCAGAGGGGCTAAGAATATAAGACCACCAAGGAAACAACCACTGCCAGCCTGGGATCTTAATTACATTCTAGAAAAATTAACATTGCCTCCCTTTGAACCAGCTGCCTCAACAGATTTGCAATATTTGTTCTGGAAAACGGCTTTCCTTCTGGCCATTACCTCTGCTCGTAGGGTTTCGGAACTACAAGCCCTCATGGCTGTGCAGCCCTTTCTCATCTTCCATCAGGACAGGGTTTCTCTTCGAACCAACCTGACATTTATGCCTAAAGTGGTATCCAGGGTAGATTTAAATCAAGCCATACACTTGCCTACCTTTTACCCCAATCCTCAAAACAAAGGGGAAAAGCTGCTACACTCCTTAGACATCCATAGATAGCTACGTTATTATTTGGACAGAACAAAGCCTTTCAGGAAATCAGAACAACTTTTTGTGTCCTATGCTGTAGGAGCTCAAGGGAAGCCAGTTACCAAACAGACAATTTCAAAATGGATAGGCCATTGCATACGGTTTTGTTACTCCTATCATGGAAAATCTGTCCCTACAGGCATCAGATCCCACTCGGCCAGGGCCACAGCTACCTCTACAGCCTTCCTCAGAGGAGTTCCTACCAAAGATATTTTGGAGGCAGGCACTTGGAGTTCTGCGCATACCTTCACAAAACACTACCACCTGCCTTTATATTCCAAAACTAGAGCAGGCTTTGCCACTGCTGTGTTGCAGGGCATTCTGGCTCATCCCAGTTCCACCTAGTGCCTACCACCCTGTGCGTAGCTTTGGGATTCTACCCATCTGTGATTACTGCAGCTGTATGCACGATGAACATAGTACAGTTTTGTACCTACCATAAATGTAGATGTTAGAGTGCTAATACAGCTGCAGTACAGGTTTC
Source organism: Protopterus annectens (assembly GCF_019279795.1). NCBI lineage: Eukaryota > Metazoa > Chordata > Ceratodontiformes > Protopteridae > Protopterus > Protopterus annectens. The sequence goes on from NC_056740.1 coordinate 480,807,851, forward strand.
CCTCCCTCCTTCCCCTCTTGATGAAGGCCTAGTGGCTAACACATCCTCATACAACCTGATTGGGTTATCCTTCTATGGTGTATTTGCTTGCAACTACTGATTTTTGATTATATTGCATTGCATGATTTTATATATAATTTATGTATTGCCTTCCTTCTAGGGGCACCTGACATCTGGGGCAAGAAAGACGGAAGAAAATGGCGTCTGCTGTGTCTTGTATACCCCTGTCGCACTGACGTCAGGAAAGCGACAACAGACGCCGGACCTAGACTTTGGAATTCGGCCGACCGAGGACCCGCCTGACGGCAGAGAACCCATCTGCAATTACTGCAGCTGTATTAGCACTCGAACATCTACATTTATGGTAGGTACAAAACTGTACTTTCTGGTTTCAGTACACTACTAATGGAGTTTCCTGCACAATTTTTCTTTAAAACTGTTCTGGTTTCAGTTCACTACTAATGGAGTTTCATTAAGGCCTCGGGGGGGGGGGGGGGTAGGTAATTACCTGCACTGTACTTTATTTGCCATCTGAACTCTATGTATTCTAAGTACATGTCTGCAGATCTCCCTGTTGGTCCCATGTCCACTTTTTGTCAACTGCTGTAAATTTTAAAACTGAGGGAATTTCTGAATGTGCCTCTCTAGTGCATTCTTGTCATCCCCTCTGGATATATCGTACTGATGTTGGTGTGTTCTTTACTTAAACATACCCTTTTCTTATATAAAATGCAAACATTCTTGACAGACTGCTAAATAAGCTATACCTAAGCTGTAACAGTGGAACTTGTATTTTTTACTAATTCTCCAGTTCCAGTTCTGACTTTTCCTTCTAAAATGTACCTGCATTGTGGACAGTGCCCACACTTGTGCATCCCGCCATCTGTTTATTTTAAGTTTTATGACCGGGGAGGTGTACTGGGCCAAGAAGAGCCCATTTTCAGTGGAGGCCCAGAGAGAGAAGCTCCACAATAATTGTAAGTTACATTTCATACTTTACAAAAGGATCTAGTTTATACAACTAATTAAACATTTGCAGATAAGCTCCATGATATTTGCATATTATGCACAGAGCGAGTAATATCCTTGAGACTAGAGAGTATAGTTCAATAGATATTGGCGAGAAAATTAGTTTTTGGTAGGGGAGGGATTGTTTTTGGTAGGATGAAGTAAGAGGTTTTTGGATGAGTCTGTGCAAGGTGGAATGGGGGGAGGGTTTTAAGTTGGATCGTGCCTCTGTCACTTTTTTCAAGTAAAGATTTAAAGCATTTCTTTTTTAAAAACAATGGTGGGTCAATGTCCACCCTGAAAATGTTCCAGTTGTGTCTAATAATGGCACTTGTCATAAAAGCTGAGATTATAAGGTATAGTAAAAAGACTTTGAAACCTGTTGGTATTGGAAGTCTCAATTGTTTTTCCTATTCCACCCCTAGGTATGTTGTTAATACATCCTAAGAGTGGTGCAAAAATATTTTCTTTCCTTTTGTTTAACCTGTCATTGTTTGATCATATAAGGTATTGAAAAATCCCCTCTTTTCCAGCATAATCCTTAATGCATCACATTCCTTAGAAAAGGTGACTCCCACTACTGACCATGTGTGCTAACCTAACATGTATTGTACCTTAACTAGGGACTTTGTTTTAGTGGAGAGAATTTCTTTTGGTCCCTTTTTTTTTTTTTTTTTTTTTTTTTTTTTTTTTTTTTTAAGAAATGGACACATCTAGATAATGTATGCACTCTGTGAAGACTGGTAGAGATGGGTGAAGGCTGCCAGCCTAGCTAGATAGAATTGTGCAGATAATTCTATCATTTGTAAATACTGTGAAATGTTGAACTGCAGGCTTACTTCTTAAATGAAAGAATATGTTGTGAAATGTTGAACTTAAAACAATGTGGCAACATTGCCCTCTGCTGTAAAGAAAGCTGTCTAGCATTTCTTGTTGGTCCTTTTGAAATTAAAATTACTTTTATGTTCCTTTGAAGTTAGAATTTGGAGTCTGAGTCTGGAGTAAGCATCATGCCTATTGTTTTAACTTTAGGAATAATTACTAGAATTTGCATGCGGAATGTCCTTTATTGCCAAGTGTAAAATAATGTAAATGCAGTTTGTCAACCTGGGAACACCAGGAAAGTGTGAAATGATGTAATTTTTTATCAGAACTGCAGTTTCCATTTAAACGGAGAGAACCAGAGGTTAAGTATTTTTGTCTTGAACATCCAACTCTGGACTGCCTTATGCACTTTATGCAAGTAGTATGTTAGAACTGTGTTTTCTCCTAGAAGTAGCTAGGAATTAGAATGTTTAGACTTTGTTTTCTGTGACGTCAGAACTGTACTACTGATTTATTTTAAATATTTCTGTGTGATCTCTGAATTCTTGACTAGCACTGACTGAAGTAAAAACTATTGTCTTGTGATTTTAATTTTTTATTAAATATTTTAAAACCTAACTGTGGCTGGTTTGTGTAGAGAAGTTAAGCTCCTAAGAGTACATTGCTTGTATACAAGTCACTCTAATAAGCCTTGAGACTGTTTAGTCACATCTACCAGTTGGATAATATTGCACAGTCATAATTGGACACCCTTTTAAGGGGCTTTTTTGTAGCTAATAAATATTAGCTGGGTGGTGGCCAGTGGTACTACACTATAGTCTGGGTAAAAGGGGCATAGTTGGAGAACCTGTGCCAGCCTTTCCCAGAAGTGTCTGTGTGGTTGTGTAAACTGTTATATCAAAATGTGTGTCCGCTACTTGGGCAGGGACATGAAGCACTGGTTGGACAGAGAGGGTACTGGAGATTGTAGCTTGCCCAGCTAGGCTGAGATCTGGACCTTGTAACTGTGCCAGTGGGGAGTCTTATTGGGGACCTGGGGAGCAACCAGCCCCGGACTGACTGATCTCTGTGTGCTCTTAAGGGAAATTGCACTTTACTGTGTGCATTGGTTTTCCTTTCCTCATATATGTGAGATGGCCTCTCTGGTGGTAGTGTTGAGGATTGAGGCTTCTTGATTGCTAGGCCAGGTCATGGGCGTCGCACACTATTGGATGTTCATAGTGTTTCACTGTTGCATTCATTACTGTTGGGTTATCCTGCTGGCAGGCTATCCTCAGTCGGCCAGAATTCCAAAGTCTAGGTCCGGTGTCGGTGGCTGTCTCCTCTTCCCTGATGTCAGTGCGCCAGGGGTATAAAAGATGCAGTAGACACCATTTTCTTCAGTCTTTCTTGCCGCGTGGTGCCCGAAGCAAAAGCAGTTCGCAAGTTCTGGTCGGCCGACTCCTGAGATTTTCAAATTCGAATTTCAGAACCGAAGTCTTCATTAAAGCTAAGTACCCCGTTGGGGAAACGTTTTTCTTGCTCCAGTCCAATGCCAATAAACGTTAATTGTATTTCTTGTGGGAAGCAAATGCCTCATAAGGATTTTCACTCTTACTGTATTCATTGCCTAGGCCCTGATCACAACATTGCTAGCTGTCGGTTTTGTGCTAGATTTAACCAACGCACTATCAAGCGGCTGTTCGATTTTGCATTTCATTACTTTGGCCGAAGATTTAATTATATAATGCCGTCGGACCAGCCGACAGCTGGAGTTTACAAAAAATGCAAGGAAAAGGATAGGCATCCGAGGTCCAAAACCGGCAACTGGCCTAGCAGAGACTATCAGTGAGGCGCGTTGCAGGCCCTGGCGCCCTCAGAGCCACAGGCCGCTTCCGACACCCACGTGGAGCCGACTGGGCCTCTGGAAACTCAAGGTATTGGACACTCTGAAATCATTCCCTCAGATGGGTCCAGAGCCGCTGAGCAGGCATCAGCTTCTGAGGGTGTCTTCAGACCTACACAACTGAATAGTAAACCATCTTCAGCTTCAAAGAGTAAAGCAGCTCTAAAGACAAACAAGTACAGCATTCTCCTTCTCAGACTTCCATGCCTAAAAAACAGATGCTCAAAATGACCGATGACCTAATTAGTTTGATCAGGGGCCCCTCCTGATAAGAGGCCTAGGCAAAAGACAGAGTATGATTCTTCTGATCAGGTTTGTTTCCTCTGAGTCCTCTTCTGAACAAGATTACTCCATGCTTCCCTATGAGGATTCTGATGCTAAAGGATCCATTCCTTCAGCCTATCCTCCTGAGGATTATTCTTTTGGGCAAACCCTGCATACCATGAGGGAGCATTTCCTCTGGGAGAAGCCAAGATTATTCTGAATATAAGAAAAGGCTCAGACTTTCTGCTACTTCCTCAGCACAGACCCCTTGCTATTCCACCTGTCCTGGATATTGTAGATTATGTATTTTCAGGGTCCGGCCTGTCCCCTGACTCTCTACCCCCTGCATCTGCTAAGCCAGACTGGTACTACAGGGTCCCAGATTCTCAAATTCCTATATAAAAACCCCGCTGCTGACCCAGAAACTATATATATCCGTGTCCCAAAGGGGTTAAAACTTCCACTGCAAAAACCCTGTCCCCTCTGATAGGGATTTTAGGGCTCTAGACAGATGGGGGGGGTCTACACTTCTGCTACCCTGGCTGTAAGGGCTTTAAATTGTCAATTTCATATGCTTAAATATCAGCAATATTTAATGTCACTGCTTAAACAGAAATGGTTGACAAATACTGAAGGTTCAGAGAACAAAGAATTGCAGGATTTATTGCATGCAGCTAAACAAGTGGGAAAGCATACTTACTTTGCAATGTAGTTATGATTCACTGGAGGCCTCTTGCAGGGCCGCTGTTACAGGTTCTGTTAGAAGGCATGCTTGGTTAAAGGAATAGAATCTGCCTGATCATGTTAAAGCAAAATTATTAGATGCACCAATACAGCATGATATTTTGTTTGGTACTAAATCAGAAGAGGTGTTGAAAAAAAATGGAGGATAAAGCAAAATCCATGCAGACAGTCAAGGATTTCTTACAGGTGCAGCCACCCAGGTTTAGCAGGAACTGGCCCTCTATAAAAATCTGTCCTTTCCAGTGTCAGACCACAAAGAGGCAGTTACAGGCGTCCCAGAGGCAGATCTCAGCCCCAAGGCTCATACAGGCCTAAACAATGGAGTACTCCTACCTCCAAAAGTGGAGAAGACAAATCACAACCTTACAGGAAACAGTCCCAATGACTTCCCTCTACCAGATCCAAGCACTTTTCTTTTGGCAGCCCCTTAGGGGAAAACTAGCCACTTTTTTCATCAAATTGGCAAATGGTTACCCAAGACAAATGGGTCCTGAACATAGTGTCCCAAGGCTACAGGTTCCATTTTCACACCCTACCAAGGTCAAAAGGTATGCCAGACCTGCCACACAATCAATGGGCAGAGGCACAAAAACAAATTATAGCCCTCATGGACATGAGGGCCATTCAGCAAGTACCACAACAAGAGCAGGGGCAGGGATTTTACTCCAGACTTTTCTAGTACCCAGAAAGGACAAAACCTGGAGACCAATACTGGACCTGTCAATTTTAAAGTTTCTGGAAGTTCCAAAATTCAAGATGTTGACTGCAGCAGCTACTGCCCATGCTGGGCAAGAAGGCTTGGCTCCTAACTTTTGACCTAAAAGAGGCATACCTGCATGTCCCAATCAGACAATCATGCAGAAGATACCTCAGATTCATAGCTGGCTCAATGCATTACAAATTCTCTGCACTGCCCTTTGGCTTATCTACTGCGCCTAGGGTCTTCACAAAATGCCTGGCACCAGTAATTGTGTTTTGCAGACACAAAGGAATTCAAATATATCCCTACTTGGACGACTGCCTAATTCAAGCAAAGAACAGACATTCTTCTGAAGCATCTGGCGTTTGTAAAAAGATTACTAATGTGCCTAGGGTGCACAGTAAACGAAAAGAAATCAAAACTAGTGCCCTCTCAAGAGATAATATTCCTGGGTGCAAGCTTAAATACAACTGTCCAGATGGCTTATCTCACGCCAGACAAAAGCATCTGACTACTTACTTCAAGAAATTGGCAACAAAAACCCACATCTGCAAGGAAAATCCTGCATTCTTTGGGTTTCATGGCATCTTGCATTCTACTAATTCCATATGCCAGACTGCATTTGCTCACCAGCCCGAACATAAACCCCTACGTCACAAGATGGGTTGCCAATTGACTCATGGACAGAACCCACATGGTGAGAGTTGCGGGAGCTAGGTCCCACTCTAAACCAATCGCAAGTGCCGTTCCCCAGGGCTCAGTCCTAGGACCCCTCCTGTTCTGCATATACTTCTCAGAGGTACAGGCAAGCATAGGATGACTATGGCTGACCAAGTTTGCAGGCAACTGCAAACTAGGGGCTATAATTGACTCTCCGGCTGACAGACATTCTCCAGAAGGGTCTCACTGAGATGGATACCTGGTGTCAAAATCATGGCCTCAAGCTAAATGCCAAAAAGTGCATAGCCGTCCCCTTTGGGAAAAAACAAAGTACCCACAAACTACCACATAGGTGGTAGTCCTCTTAATACAGAAGACGTAATAAGGGATCTGGGGACGCAAGTAGATGGTAATCTCACCTTTGATTATCACATTGCCAAAGTGGTTAGAAAATCCTATGTGGCCCACCTAATCACAAAAGGGTTTGCATCCAGATCAAAAAAGGTCATTGTGCCCCTCTACACATCACTCATCAAACCCATTATAGAGTACAATGCCCCATTTGGGATGTACCTTGCAAGACACCTGCAACAGCTGGAAAGACCACAGAAGTCTCTCACCAAGAGGATCACTGGCCTCAAACAGATGCCCTATGCAGTTTGACTGAAGAAACTCCAGCTGTACTCTGTTGCATACTGCCTACTCGGAGGTGATCTCTGCCTGACATACAAGGCCATGTCCAACCCAGAATTGATGGACATGCTCCACCTAAAGAAAACCTTATCCCCTCAAGCCCCATGCTTTAGGGATCTAAACCTCACCACAACAATAAATAGGATGTGCTGGAGGGATAGATTCTTGTCCCTAAGACGATATTTCAGTCTACATTAGGCAGAGCTCCTTTCTAACACTCTTCAAAAGAAACCTTGATGAGTGGATGGGAAACAGTTTACTACAAGGATCACTTCAGTGGCTCTGCTGGACAGAGACACAGGGAACTAATCTAAGGGGGCGGTGAAAGCCAGTACATTCTGGTTAGGCTTATAAATGCCTTTGGGCAGATAGCCTAGTACCTACCTATACCTATAAGAAAGTGAATGCCTGTGCAGCTTTGATCTTAGAGTTTGATCAGGCTCGTATAATAACATTTATTCAGACTAATTGTGAAGGTATGAGAAATATTTAGCCTGCGGTTTCATGAGGGGAAAAACTGCTTTTAAAAACTTTTCTATTTTTACAAGTTCAAACTCCTAATTTACGGTATGTGTGCGACTCTGTTTTCCAGGGCTGTGGCGACTGGTACTGTTTTGGGGTTTGCCTGGCTGCATTCTGAAAACCTCCCAGCTGATGTGAAAAATGAAATTTGCCTTTGGGTAGGGATTTAGTTTTTGTTGCTCTGCTGCAGAGTTTGTCAAAGTGATGAAAGGAGAAAGTTGATGCAGGGAAATCTCTTAAGATTTTTACTCCCCCTCTTTCCAAATTTTCTAAAGGATTATCTAACCCCTTGTCCAGTTTTGACAAAATCTCTACAAAATACAGATTAATAGACGTTTCTGAAACTTCAAGGTGTTCCAGAAAGAGAATTCAGGAATACCCTCAAAACCAGTAAGAGTCCAAGTTAAGTTAGAATGACAGTTTCCCCCACCCTGGCAGTCCTTTTTCTTTCAGAAAATCTGAATCTCCCCTTTTCTGTCTGGAAAACATTTCAACCTTTGCTCTAAAGCTCCAAGTTTACATATGGCTGTGGGAGGAAATTTCTCCTTTTTCAGGGTGCAATTCCTTATCCACCAGACCAGGCTCCTTCCCCCCACTGTCCTTCAACACTTTCTTTCCCAAGTAGTAGTAATATTTCATCCTCCCTATGTTGGGGAATGTTTTTATTCAAGGATGATGTTATTGCCTAATAATGAATGAATGCTTTAAAAACAGTTCTGTGTTTTTCTTTCCTAAGCTGTTTATGATAGTGCCCAAGTTCAAAATGCTGTCGCTTCAGTATACATTATCTCCTTCCTCATTTAAGATGCTCTTCGTGTTTCACTGTTGCAGTCATTACATTTGGGTAATCTACTGGCAGGTTGCCCTCAGTCGGCCTGAATTCCAGAGTCTTGGGTCCTGCGTCTGTTGCGGTCTTCTCTTCCATGACGTCAGGTCGTCAGGGGTATAAAACATGCATCCGACGCCATTTTCTTTAGTCTTTCTTGTCGCACGGTGCCCGACGCAGAAGCATTTCGCAAGTGCCGGTCGGCAGACTACTGAAATATTTGCGTTTGAGTTTCAGAACTTAAGTCTTCAATAAAGCTAAGTACCTCGTTGGGGAAACTTTTTTTTTTTTTTTCTTGCCTTTTACCGATGTCAGAAAGTTAATTGTATTACTTGTAGGAAGCAAATACCTCATAAGGATTTCCATTTATACTGTATTCCTAAGGATTACCATTTATACTGTATTCCTTGCCTAGGCCCTGATCACAACGTGCCTGGTTGTCGGGTTTTGTGCTAGATTTAACTAACGCACTATTAAGGATCAGTATATTTTTGCATCTAAGAATTTTGGAAACAGATTTAACTACCCAGAGATGTCGTCAGATAGCAATCAGACTACTGGAGTACATAAACGCAAAGAAAAGGACAGACAGTTTAGATCCAAAACAGACTAAGCTTCTAAGCCAGTCGCCGGTTGGCTGGTACTCAGTGAGGTGCTTTCGCAGCCCCTGATACCAGTTACCTTCGAGTTGCAGGCCTGTACCGACACCCATGTGGAGTCCGGCATGCCACTAGATAATCAAGGTATTGGTCCGACTGATGCATCTCCCTCGGATGGGTCCGGAGCTGCTGAGCAGGCACCGGCTTCTGAGGGTGTATTCAGACCTCAGCAATTTTATATCAAACCGAAAGCTGCAAAACCAAAGGCAAAGACACCTAAAACTAAAAAAGCGACGCCTGAGCCACGTGCACAATCCTCTGTGCCTAAAAAACAGATGATCAAAATGGCTAAAGACCTTATGACCTTGATTTAGGGGTACCCATCCCCCTCCGGATAAGAGGCCTAGGCAAGACGCTGACTATGAATCTTCAGATCAGGTTTCTATTTCTTCTGATTCCTCTTCTGATCAGGAATTATCTTTACCTCCGTATAAGGATTCTGATGCTGAGGAGTCTATTCCATCTGCATCTCTTCCTGAGGGATTATTCATATTTTGAGGGAACATTTTCACTGGGAGAGTCAAGACTTCTCAGAATCAAAAAAGAGGCTCGGGGATTTTCTCCGCCCTCAGCACAAGCCTTTAGCCATTCCCCCTGTGTTAGACATTGTGGATGATGTTTTTTCGGAGTCAAGCCTGATCCCTGACTCTACCTCCGGCTCCCAGTAAGCCTGACCGGTATTACAGGGTCCCTGACTCTCTCATAAATTTTTATTTAGAAACCCTGCTGCTGATCCTGAAACTATTTCACAGGGTCCAAAGGGAGTTGAGGCCTCAATAGCAAAAAAAACCTTACCCCCTTCGACAGATTCAAAGGCGCTGGACAGATGGGGAACACAGGTTTATACATCTGCAACCTTGGCAATCAGGGCCTTAAACTGTCAGTTTCATATGCTTAAGTACCAACAACATGTTATGGGATTACTGAAATAGAAAATGCTATTTATTTCAGAATGTGCAGAAAATAAGGAATTGCAGGAATCTGTGCATGCAGCTGAACAAATTGGAAGGCATACTTTGCAATGTGGTTTTGATTCTTTAGAGGCCTCCTGCAGGGCCGCAGTTACTGGATCTGTGATTAGGAGGCATGCCTGGTTAAAGGAACAAACTTTGCCTGATCATGTTAAAGCTAAATTGCTAGATGCACCTTTACAGCATGATTCTCTGGTAGTAAGGCAGGAGAGGTTTTAAAGAAAATAGAAGACAAAGCTAAGTCAATGCAAACTGTTAAAAGATTTCTTACAAGTGCAGCCACCTAAATTAGTAGACACTGGCCTACAAATAATTGGTCCTTTCCTGTGTCAGAGCTCAAAGGGGCAAATCCAGATGCCCTAAGGGTTTCAGGTACCAGGCTCAAGACTCGTACAGGTCAAAGCAATGGGACACATCCACCTCCAAAACTAGAGATAAAGCGCAAACCTACAGAAAGAAATCCCAATGACTTCCCTCTACCTACACCAAGCACTTATTTTTTGGCAGCAGCCATAGGGGGACAATTAGCACTTTTTGCTCAGAACTGGCAGTTAATAACCCAGGACAAATGGGTACTGAACATCGTATCACAGGGATACAGATTCCATTTCCACACTCTACCAATGACAAATGGTTGGCCAGACCTGCCAAAAAAGCAATGGGCAGAGGCTCAAACAGGTTACGTCCCTCATGGATATAGGGGCCATTCAGGCAGTACCAGAACAGGAAAAAGGACAATAGTTTTTACTCAGAACTGTTTTTGGTACTCAGAAAGGACAAGGCCTGGCAGCCAATACTGGATTTATCGATTTTGAACACATACCTGGACATTCCAAAATTCAAAATGCTCTTTGCAACAGCTTCTGCCCATGCTGGGCAAGAATGCTTGGCTGGTGAGAGGCATACCTGCATGTCCCAATAAGATAGTCGTGCAGAAGATACCTCAGATTCAAGGCTGGCTTAATGCATTACAAATTCTCTGCACTGCCCTTTGGCTTATCTACTGCGCCCAGGGTCTTTACAAAGTGCTTGGCACCAGTAATTGCATTTTGCAGACAAAGAAGTATTCGTATATATCCTTACTTGAACGACTGTCTCATTCAAGCAGAGAGCAAAGACACTCTTCTACGACACCTGGCCTTTGTGAAAAGGCTTCTAGCATGCCTAGGGTACACAAACAAAGAAATCACAACTGGTACCCTCTCAAAAGATAACATTCCTGGGTGCAAGCTTGCATACAACTGCCCAGATGGCTTACCCCATGCCAGACAAAGGCAACTGACTACTTCACACTGATGGCAACAAAAACCCAGTCTTCTGAAAGACAAATTCTGCAGGCTTTGAGCTTCATGGCATCCTACTAATTCCATATGCAAGACTGCATATGAGGAAACTTCAATGGTACCTAAAAAGGTTATGGAGTCAACATTCACACAATCTGGAAACCATGATTCCTCTCATCCCCTGCCTGCAACAGGAGTTTCTACGGTGGGCAAAGGCCTCTCACCAGAACATGGGACGGCCCATCAGTTAACCCCCTGCCTGCCAAACCTTAACAGATGCTTCAGATTATGCCTGGGCCCACATGGCAGGAAGATGCATTCAGGGCTTATGGGCACCAAATCAAATGCATCTACATATTAACCAGAAAGAGATGCTAGCTGTTCAAAATGCCCTAACAGCCTTCAAGGACTTGCTTCATCCAGGGCCACTTCTGATAAAGATGGACAACACCACAGTCATGTGGTATATAATCAAGCAAGGGGGCACACACTCATACCCCCTTGAAGATTAGCCATGGAACTGTGGGACACAGCTTTGGCCTACCAAATAAATCTTCAAGCTCAATTCCTGCCAGGAACACAGAACACTCTGGCAGATGACTTGAGCAGAAACCTTATGGATCCTCACGAGTGTAAACTAAATCCACAAGTCTTCAGCATGATGAGAGAAATGGGGGAGCCCAGACATAGATCTAGCCTCTCCTCACAATTATCAATTGAAAAGATTCTGCACAAGGACTTATCTCGGATAAGCCTGGAAAGTGGACCCCCTATCCTTCACTTGGAAAAACATGTCAGTTTACGCCTTTCCTCTTCTGCCTCTTCTACCAAAGGTCCTCCTAAAAGTCAGACAAGAGAAGTCAAAGATATTAATTGCCCCAGACTGTCCCCGCCAATACTGGCACCCAATCCTAAGGAACTTGTCTCAATACCCAACTTGGACCTTGCCTCAAAGACCACAACTACTGTCCCAGCAAAACAATCAGATCCTGCACAATCAACTACAGACTCTGAACCTGGCAGCATGGCTAATCATGTAAGCATACAAACGACACCTCTCAGTAAAGCTGTGATGGATGTCATTTTGAAAGCCAGAAGGCCTAGTACTAGATAATCTTATGCTGACAAATGGAAGAGATTCTGTGCTTGGAATCGAGCACAAGGAACTGATACAGCAGAACCACATATTCCTCAGATTTTACAATACTTAACTGAGATGCTTGACAACAGCCTTTCTCATTGATCAAAATCCATGCCATTTCGGCTCATTGCAATACAGAGCCACCAATCTTTTCTCCTCCTTTACTAAAACAGTATCTTAGAGGAGCCAAAAACCTAAGGCCTCCTAGAAGATCACCATTACCTGCATGGGTCTGCAGTTGTGTTGGAAAAGCTCACCCTGCCTCCATTTGAACCAACCACTGATATAAAGTTCTTATGGAAGACCGCTCTGCTACTAGCAATTACTTCAGCAAGAAGAGTTTCAGAGCTACAGGCCCTTTTGGCTGTAGAGCCTTTTATCATATTTTACCCAGACAGGGTGTCTCTGAGGACAAATCCTACTTTTATGCCTAAGGTGGTTTCCAGTGTGGCTCTTAACCAATTTGTCTGCCAACTTTTTATCCAAATCCGCAGAACAAAGGGGAGAGAATTCTGCATTCCTTGGACATACACAGACAGCTAAGATTCTACTTGAGCAGGACAAAAGCTCTAAGGAAAAACTGAGCAGTTACTAGTGTTATATGCTGCAGGATCAGAAGGAAAGGCTATCTCTAAGCAGGCAATTTCAAAGTGGATAAGCCACTGCATTCGATGTCCTTCATGGATGCATCTGCAGTCATAACAACTGGGTTGTCCTGTCGTCAGGCAGCCCTTCAGTCGGCCGGATTCCAAAGTCCGGGTCCGGCTTCGGCTGATGTCGCACTTCACCCGACGTCATCTCTGTTGGTCTTCGGGTATAAAGGCATCAGCCGACGCCATTTTCCTCAGTCTTTCTTGCCGCGTGCCAAGCAGAAGCTGTTCGCAAGTGCCGGTCGGTCGGATCCAGAGATTACTTCTACCGAATACTACAAGACTTCTAAAGCTAAGTACCCGTGGGGACTCTTTCTTGCCTCAGCCGATGTCAGAAAAAGTTAATAATTGTTTAACCTGTGGGAAACAAATACCTCATAAAGATTTCCACTCTTATTGTCTGCCTTGTTTAGGCCCAGCCCACGACGTAGCAGCCTGTTCGCCTGTGCTTCTTTCAACCGATCAACGCTTAGGCGCCGGTCTGAGTTTGCAGAACAGTTTTTCGGTTCTGATTTTGCGTACATTATGCCGCCGGACCCTCCGACTACCCAATCTGCCAAAAACGAAAGATAAAGACCGACACTTCGCGGTCCGGTTTCGCCGAAACCATGGCTAAGCAACGCGAGTGTCTCTGTTTCGCGAAACCGAGAAAACTGATCAAAGTACAGCTGAATCTATCTCTACAACTGAGGCCCCTGCTACCACTCTTGAATCGGCCTCAGAAATTTTACCCACTACGGTGGTTGCCACTGACTTATCAGACACCATTCCCTTGGATGTCTCTACCCCAGCACGTGGTGCTGCTAGGCCTCCAGCAGCCATGTCCATTAAGGCCTTCGCCAGGGCTAAAGCAGCCAAGACTACTAAAACAGTGCCTGTTAAACCCCTACAACCAGGCCCTCTTCTAGTTCTCAAATGCTTACTCTGGCAGAAGATTTAATTTCATTAATTAGAGGATCTCAATCTCACCCAGACAGGGCCTCTCAGCCCCCAGAGAAGAGACCTAGGGCAGAGCCCCCTGAGCCAGTGTCCTCTGATGATTCTGCCGATGAATCAGACATAACTGACCAGCCAGAGGCTCCTTTCTCCAATTTTGAAGACTCTGATGCTGAAGAATCCATTCCAGCTGCTTCCCCACCAGAAGAATTCTCCTTTGGGGAAACCTTGTATGCCATGCGAGCAGTTCCAATGGCAGCAACAGGATTTTTCAGACTCCAGAAAAGACTTAGGACCTTTCTGCACCTTCCACAGCACAGGCCCTTAGCTATACCTCCTGTTCTCTCTGTGGTGGATGATGCTTTCAATGATGTCTGCTCCGCACCAGATTCTTTACCTCCAGCCCCTGCCAAACCAGACAGGTTTTACAGGGTGCCAGACACTCATCACCACCTTTACAAGGCTCCACTTGCAGACCCCGAAACTATATCCCAGGGTCCCAAGGCAGTAGCCGCGACCATAGCTAAAAACCCTATTCCTTCTGAAAGGGAAGCAAGGTAATTAGACAGATGGGGTAAAAAGGTTTACACTTCAGCTACTCTCTCAGCTAGAGCTTTAAACTGTCAGTTTCACATGATACAATACCAAGAGTTTATGCTTGATCAGTTAACCAAAAAGCTAACCACTGATGAATCTCTTGATAAGAAATATGTATTAGAAATGGTAAATAACATACAACAGGTTAGTAACCATTCCTTAAAATGTGGCTATGATGCACTGGAGGCTTCATTTAGATCAGCCATGACTGGCACAGTGATAAGAAGGCATGCATGGCTAAAGGAGCAAGCTTTACCCGATCATGTTAAAGCTAAGTTGCTAGATGCTCCTATGGATAAGACAAGTTTGTTTGGTACACCTGCCCAGCAGGTTATGAAGAAAATGGAAGAAAAGGCAAAATCTGTTCAAACGGTTAAAGATTTCTTGCAGGTTCAACCCCAAAGGTTTAGCAGGAACTGGCCTGCCAAAAATTGGTCCTTTCCTGACTCCACAAGATCTCAAAGGGCAGGAATAGACGCTCCAGAGGCAGAAACCAATCCAGAGGAGGTGCCTACAGAGGACGACAGTGGCAAGGCAACAACAGAGGCACAGACACAACCACTGCCACTACATCAACACAGCCACAGTGACTTAACCCTACATCCGCCTACCAGGGAACAAATAGCAGCACCTCTAGGCGGAAAGTTAACCTTATTTTCAAAGAACTGGCACTATATAACAAAAGACAAGTGGATTTTACAAACCATAGATCAAGGTTACCGGTTCCACTTCCACACTTTACCAGTCAAAAGAGGAATGCCAAATCTATCTCCAAATCAAAAAACAGAGGCTCTACAACAGATAATGCAGTTGGCACTCTTTCCACAGCTCTCATGTTTGCTAACAGCAGAGCAAGGAAAGGGGTTCTACTCCAGACTATTCCTAGTGCCAAGAAAGGAAAAAAGTTGGAGACCAATTCTCGACCTGTCCACCTTAAATACATACATCATTGTCCCAAAATTCAAAATGCTGACCCTACAGCAACTTCTTCCCATGCTGGGCAAGGAGTGTTGGCTGGTAACTCTAGATCTCAAGGAGGCATACCTGCACGTCCCTATTCGACCAATCTGCAGAAGATACCTCAGATTTCTTGCAGGATCAGAGCACTATCAATTCTCAGCATTGCCCTTTGGCTTATCTACTGCGCCCAGAGTATTCACAAAATGCCTGGCATCAGTAATCGCCCATTGCAGACTACAGGAATTCAAATTTACCCATACCTGGACGACTGCCTGCTACAAGGGGACAACAAAAGCAAGCTGACAACAGATTTACAAAGGGTCATTTACTTGCTACAAGCACTGGGATACACAGTCAATTTACAAAAGTCAAGGCTGATACCATCCCAAACAAGGACATTCTTGGGCGCGGAATTGGACACAGTAAAGCAAATGGCATTCCTAACTACAGAAAAACAAAAAGAACTCCCTCTTTACTTCTTGGCTCTAACAAAACTGAACAAGTTAACAGCAAGAAAAGTACTACAGACCTTGGGCTTAATGGCATCATGCATAGTCTTGGTCCCACTTGCCAGACTACATATGAGAAAACTACAGTGGTACCTAAAGAATTTATGGTCCCAACACAGGCACAGCCTAGAAACAGAAATCCCACTAATTCCATGCTTAAAACAGGAGTTCCTATGGTGGGCCCAGGCATGCCAGTCAAATCCAGGGCTACCCTTTCGCAGATGTCAAGCAAGCCAGACCATCACAACAGACGCTTCAGACCTAGGATGGGGGGCCCACATGCTGGACAAATGCGTGCAAGGATTGTGGACACAGGATCAACTTCACCTGCACATCAACCTAAAAGAAATGCTGGCAGTAAAACTGGCAATCCAAGAGTTCAGACCATTTCTCCAAGAGGGCCAGTTGATAAGGACAGACAACACCACAGTCATGTGGTACATCAACAAACAGGGAGGCACTCATTCATACCCCCTATGCAGAATGACTTTGGAGCTGTGGACCCTGGCACTCAGCTACAACATCCAGTTACAGGCAATGTTTGTACCGGGAAAAGAAAATACTCTAGCAGACATACTAAGCAGAACCACATCAGATGCCCATGAATGGAAGCTGCACCCGGACATCTTCAAGACCATCTCAAAGAAATGGGGAATGCCTCAGATAGATCTATTCGCATCACCTCTCAATCACCAGCTCAAAAAATTCTGCACAAGGACATTCTACCCACTAGCATGGAAGGTGGATTCGCTCTCCTTCAGCTGGAAAGGCCTAACGGCATATGCATTCCCACCTCTTCCCTTGATACACAAAGTACTACTAAAAATCAAGGAAGAACGTCCAAGGATAATCCTGATAGCTCCAAACTGGCCAAGACAACACTGGTACCCACTGCTGAGGAGCATGTCTCGGAACAATATGTGGCCAATACCCCTGATGCCTTTGATGTTAACTCAGAACAACTACAGCATCATACATCCAAACCTAAAAACGTTGCAACTGGCTGCATGGAACATCACATAGCAGCAGCTAATCCAGAACTTTCCCAAAGAGTTAAAGACATTATTCTTGAAGCACGCAGACCTTCAACAAGAAGGAACTATGCTGGAAAATGGAAAAGGTTTGTCATTTGGAGTACTGAAAGAGGAAAAGATGTGTCAAACATAGATATGCCTAACATTCTGGAGTATCTGGCCGAACTTCTTCATTCAGGCCTCTCCTACTCCTCCATCAAGATACATGCATCAGCTATTTCAGCAGAATACAGCTTTGATCCACCCATTTTTTCGCACCCTTTGCTCAGGCAGTTCCTCAGAGGAATCAAGAATGTAAAACCTCCAAGGAAACCACCATTACCAGCTTGGGACTTAAACTTTGTGCTAGAAAAGTTGACACTATCACCCTTTGAACCAGCAGCAACAGCAGACCTACAACACCTGTCATGGAAAACTGCTTTCCTACTGGCAATTACTTCAGCAAGGAGGGTTTCAGAACTACAGGCCTTAATGGCAGTGCAACCCTTCCTAATCTTCCACCAAGATAGTGTCCATGAGGACTAATCCTACATTTATGCCTAAGGTGGTATCCAGAGTGTCTTTAAACCAGGCAATCCACCTACCTACCTTCTTTCCCAACCCACAAAACAGAGGGGAAAGAATACTGCATACCTTGGATGTACATAGACAGCTACGCTACTACTTGGACAGAACAAAAAATAGCAGAAAGACTGACCAACTTTTTGTAGCCTATGCAACAGGAAGGGAAGGAAAAGCTATTTCCAAACAGACAATCTCCAAATGGATAGGAAATTGTATACGATTCTGTTACTCCTTCCATGGAAAACCAATTCCACAGAACATAAGGCCTCATTCTACAAGGGCAACAGCCACTACCACAGCCTTCTTACGAGGAGTGGCAACCAAAGACATTATTGAGGCTACTTGGACCTCCGTGCATACATTTGCCAAGCATTATAATTTGCCTCTATTCTCCAGATCCCGAGCAGGGTTTGCCACTGCTGTACTGCAAGGGATCCTAAACACACCATAATCTAGTTTTATCCTCCTCCCTAGTTGGCTATGGTATTCTACCCAGTTGTTATGACTGCAGATGCATCCATGAAGGACATAGTACAGTTTTGTACCCACCATAAATGTAGATGTCCGAACTGGATAGCATCTGCAGTCAGGATTACCCTCCCTCCTTCCCCTCTGTGGTACTCCAAGGGTGTTTACTCTCCTAATAGCTAGCTGGTGGGGAGTCTTTATGGTGTATTTGTTTGTATATATGTACATACATGCTTATTTTTGTGTTTACCTCTATCTTTTTGGAAACATTGGCATCTATCCAAATTTTAGCCTTCAAGAGGGCTTCTGGCATCTGGGGCAAGAAACACTGAGGAAAATGGCGTCGGCTGATGCCTTTATACCCGAAGACCAACAGAGATGACGTCGGGTGAAGTGCGACATCAGCCGAAGCCGGACCCGGACTTTGGAATCCGGCCGACTGAAGGGCTGCCTGACGACAGGACAACCCAGTTGTTATGACTGCAGATGCTATCCAGTTCGGACATCTACATTTATGGTAGGTACAAAACTGTACTTTTCTGCTACTTACACCATGGTAAACCTGTGCTCAAGGGCATTAGGTCTCATTCCACCAGTGCTGCAGCTACTTTGGCAGCCTTTCTCAGAGGAGTACCAACGAAAGACATTCTAGAGGCTGCTACTTGGAGTTCTGTTCACACCTTTACCAAAGTATTACCATTTGCCTTTCTAAGTCCAGGGCAGGCTTTGCCACTGCAGTGCTGCAGGGCCTTGTAGCCGCACCTAATGCTGTTTAGCTCCAGCCTTCCAGCCATAGCTTTGGGATTCTACCCAAATGTAATGACCAGCAGTGAAACACGAAGAACATAGTTGTGTACACTTACCATAAATGTAGATGTTAGTGTATTCACTGTTGCAGTCCAGGTTACCCTCCCTCCATCCCCCTGTCATTCTGAAGTTTCTTTCCTTCTCTATTCTCTACAACCTATGTGGTGTATTTGCTTGTAGATGAAGGTTAATTTTATATTGATGCATGTATATATATATATGTATATTTTTTGCTACCTTTTTGGGGGCACCTGACATCGGGGGCAAGAAAAACTAAAGAAAATGGCGTCTGCTGCATGTTTTATACCCCTGACGACCTGACGTCATGGAAGAGGAGACTGCAACTGACGCAGGAACCAAGATTTTGGAAATCAGGCCGACTGAAGGCAATCTGCCAGCAGATTACCCAAATGTAATGACTGCAGCAGTGAATGCACTCTTACATCTACATTTATGGTAAGTGTACACAACGGTACTTTTTCCTAGCAACACTAGATTTAACAGATGCTCATGACATCTGTATTCTTCCAGACTTCAGGCATTTAAGGTGGTCTTTCTGGATCGCATCATTAGATCTGAGGTCCATGCCATTATGCATCACAAATGGGTCCTTGGATCCAAGCCAGCCGTTTCTGACATATAGTCAGAGCCTCAAACTCCATCTACTCCCATGGCTCTTCACTCTTCCTCAGATCTTATTTGCTGCCGTTTAGGGCAGATGTGATTCTGAGCCTGTCTGTAGTTTAGGTAAAGTTATGAATTTTCTCGTGCGATTGATTGCCTGTCTCTAGTCTCGAGTGGAGCAGTTAATTGTACCTCCCCTCCTGCTGTGCTGCCATTACCTCCTTCCTACCATTTTCCTTTTCTCTTTTTAAAAAAAAAAAAAAAAAAAAAAAGGCTCTCCTGCCATTAAGTTAGAGTTTAGTTGTAGTTGGTGTGTGGCTGGCATCTGATTGCGTGTGTTGTGTGAGCGCCTGGCAGCATGTCAGACATACGAGGGGAAAAAATCCAGTTTTAAGAGGTGTGGCTCTTGTGAGCATAGGATTCCCCAATCTGATGCCCACGAGGCGTGTTTATTGTTTGGGTCCAGAGTACTTGGAGATGCCGTGTGACATTTGCTTGGACTTCAGTCCCCGGCCCTTTGCTGGTAAGAGGAATAAGCTCATCTTGAGAGGGCTTTTTCCCTTTGGAGTCTAGGCTCTCTCCCAAAAGAACCACCATCTACTTCCGAAAAACAAAGGAAGCTTTCTGATCCATCCCCATCATATTCATTACATTTGTCTCTCTCTTCAGTCCGGATCCGGTGGTCCCTCCGATCTGGGGGAGTCTGCACCGACCAAATATTTCACCCTGCTGGATTCCTTTACCTGTGGTCCAAGCAGATCAGAGGTAATTGGGATCCATAACTTCTCTTCTCCGGAATGGACTTCAAGCCAAACCCGCCTGGATCACAGGTCTGAGTCCTACTCTGCACCCGAGCAAATCCTCCACTCCCTCTCAGACTTCCCTGCCAAGCTGATTACCGGTGAGGTCGATTCATTCTTCCCTGTCCTCTTGACTCTCTCATTCTGGTGTGGAAAAGGAGTTTACTCAAAGCCCAGATCCAGCTGGGGATTTTGCCTTCTCTGACCCACATTGGATCCATGAGTACTCTGAGCCAGGTACCACAGCCACTGCCTCTGATCCACTCTGCCTGGTGATCCCGAGTGGACTGGCTTCGGATCGTAGGATCCTCCTTTCCCTGACTCCAGTGTCTCAGACCAGCTTGGCTCCAATTTTTTGAGTAGAGCGTGTCCCAGATCTTAAGGGGTCAACGCCATGTCCCCTGAGTTGGTGTGGGCTCTGACTTTCTGAGCCCATCTCTTCCTTTTGGGGCCTAGGCCCTTGACAGCTTGAGTCCGGTGCTCTCTGGTAATTTTGGATCATGGATAGCCTAGTCTCTTCTCCCTTAGGGGTTTTTCGTCACTGGGGTGGGGGCTCCCCCAGGATCCTCTGCATTCCAAGTGGCAGAGAGGGCTTTCTTGACATCTTGAGACACAATCCTTCCTTCCAGGCCCTTCACAATCCACTGTGGATCGAAGCTTTGCTCCTATCCATCCTATCTATGGTTAGCCCCTCCCGGAGAGCCTCCAGCAAACCTCTTGGTAAGGATTCCCCTCTCTTTTCAATGGGGTACTTGGGGGATGATTCGTGAGGTCCCCCAGAAGCATCTAGGCAAGAGGAAGCACATAGACTCCTCTTGTAGCCCTTGACAGAGGGCACCGTCTTCAGTGAAGGGAGAGTCCCCCCCCCCCCTTATTTCCACCCGGCTATCTCTCTTTTGTAGAGGTATCTTGAAACAAAAGGGTGGGTAGTCTTCCCAATCCCTTCCTCGGAGGAGTCTGTTCCTGGAGGCGTTCAGTTTGGCAGCATCTGCATCCTGGGTGATCCCACCAGCGAACTAACTTATTGACCTCCTAGCCTGCCTGGCTTGGAAGGAGCCTGACACCATGGAACCAATCCCGAAGTGCAAGAATAAGTATCTTGGTCCCCCTCGGGATTGTCCTTTCTGGAGTAAAGGTTTCCCGGTTGATGGTATTGTGGTTAAGTTCATCGTGCATACAGCTGCAGTAGTTACAGATGGGTTATCCTGCAGTCAGGCGGGTCCTCGGTCGGCCGAATTCCAAAGTCTAGGTCCGGCATCGGTTGTGGTTGCTTCTTCCCTGATGTCAGTGTGGCAGGGGTACAAAAGAGGTAGCAGACGCCATTTTCTTCAGTCTTTCTTGCCGCGCGGTGCCCGAAGCAGAAGCAGTTAGCAAGTGCTGGTCGGCCAGCTTCTGAGATTTGCAAAAGTATTTCAACCGAAGTCTTCTTGAAGGCTAAGTACCCCGTTGGGGAAACTGTTCTTGCCACAGACCGATGTCAGACAAAGTTAATTGCATTTCTTGTGGGAAGCAAATACCGCATAAGGATTTCCACTCCTTCTGTATACCTTGCTTAGGCCCAGACCACGACGTCTCGGCCTGCCATTTTTGTGCTAGATTCAACAAGCGCACTATTAAGCGCCGGGCGGAGTTCGCCCTTCATTATTTTGGCAAAAAATTTAATTATATCATGTCGTCGGATACTCAGACTCCAGTTTTGAGCAAAAGACGCAAAGATAAGGACCGACATCCGAGGTCCGCACCGACTACTGAGACCACGCTTAGGCTGACTACCGGTTCTCCGGTTCCCAGCGAGGCGCCTACGCAGCCCCTGAGTACCGATGACTCCATTACCGGTGACTACAGTACCCAAGGTCACAGGCTCCTCGGACCCCATTCCTTTTGCAGATACCGATGCCATTCTTGGTGGGGAAACTCAGAATTTAGACAGGCCTGCCATTTCTCGAGGTGTCTGCAGGCCTTCCTCCTTCTCTAAAGCTTTCACTAAATCTAAAGCAGCCATGAAAACCAAAAAAACAGGGTCCTCAGACCTCTCAAGGCCCCATGCCAAAAAGGCAGGTGCTTAAATTGGCTGAGGATCGGATTACTCTTATCAGGGGTTCCCAACCCCCCTCGAACAAAAGACCCAGATTAGAGGAAGACTACCCTTCCTCAGATCAATCTTTTACCTCGAACATTCTGAGGACCAGGATTACGCCTATTCTCCTTTTGAAGACTCTGATGCTGAGGAGTCTATTCCCTCGGCGCCCCCCCCCCCCCCCCAGAGGACTACTCTTTTGGGGAAACCCTGCATACATTGAGGGAACACTTTCACTGGGAAGGCCAAGATTACTCAGATTCCAAGAAAAGGCTAAGGGAATTTCTTTTGCTCCCCCAGCATAGGCCCTTGGCTATCCCTCCTGTTTTAAATATATTGGATGATGTTTACACAGAAGCTAGCCTTAATCCAGATTCTTTACCTCAGGTCCTGTTAAACCAGACTGGTATTACCGGGTTCCTGATTCTCACCGGTTCCTGTATAAAAGCCATACTGCTGACCCAGAAACTATTTCACAGGGTCCCAAGGGAATTAAGGCCTCTACTGCTAAAAACCCATTACCTTCAGAGAGGGATTCCAGAGCTTTAGAAAGGTGGGGGGAAAAAGGTATACACCTCGGCCACTTTAACTATGAGGGCATTAAACTGTCAATTCCACATGCTAAAGTATCAACAGTTTTTGTTATCTCAGTTGAAAAGCAAAATGGCACAACCCAGAACAACCAGATTTAAGAGTTGCAGGATTTGTTGCATGGTGCAGAGCAAGTGGGTAAACATACCTTGCAGTGTGGTTTTGATGCTTTAGAGGCCTCATGTAGAGCTGCTGTTACGGGGTCTGTTATATGTAGGCATGCTTGGCTCAAAGAGCAAACCTTACCAGATCATGTCAAGGCTAAATTATTAGATGCACCTCTTCAAAAAGATGTATTGTTTGGTGTTAAAGCTGAAGAGGTACTAAAGAAAATGGAGGAAAAAAGCTAAATCAATGCAAACAGTAAAGGATTTCCTGCAGGTACAACATCCACGTTTCAGCAGAAGCTGGCCTTCAAAAAATTGGTCCTTTCCAGCCACGGACAGACCTCAAAGGGGCAGATACAGACACCCTAAGGGTAGAGGACCTTTCAGAGCCAGACACTGGCAAGCACCAACCCCAAGAGGTGGAGAAGATAGATCACAGTCATTTAGAAAACAGACACAATGACTTCCCCCTACACCTGCCAAGCAAAGCTTTAATGGCAGCACCTTTGGGCGAAAAACTGGCATTCTCAAAAAACTGGCATATTGTTACAAAAGACAAATGGATCCTGGACATTATAGACAGAGGCTACAGATTCCACTTTCACACCCTTCCAAAACTGAGAGGCATGCCAAATCTGCCACAAAATCAAAGGGCAGAGGCACAAAAACAAATTTCCGCTCTCATGGACATGAAAGCGATTCAAGAGGTACCTGCAAAAGAACAAGGTCAAGGGTTTTATTCCAGACTATTCCTGGTACCAAGGAAAGACAAAGATTGGAGACCTATCTTAGCCCTATCCATCCTAAACACATCTACAGGTGCCATAGTTCAAGATGCTCACATTACAGCAACTTCTTCCCATGCTGGGCAAGGAGTCTTGGCTGGTAACATTGGAACTCAAGGAGGCATACCTGCATGTCCCTATCAGACAAGATTGCAGACGATACCTCAGATTTCTTGCAGGTTCAACCCATTACCAGTTCTCTGCATTGCCCTTTGGCTTATCTACTGTGCCCAGAGTGTTTACGAAATGCCTGGCATCAGTAATCTCCTTCTACAGACTACAAGGAATACAAATTACCCATATCTGGACGACTGCCTGATCCAAGCGGACAGCAAGGACATACTATTGCAACACCTGGCGTTTGTAATAAAACTGTTGAACTACCTGGGATGCACAGTCAACAAAAAGAAATCAAAACTAATACCCTCTCAACAAATAATTTTCCTGGGTGCCAGCTTGAATACAACCACCCAGATGCCCTTATTTGTCTGGCGTGAGGTAGGCCAACTGTTTCAATACTTCAGCAAAATGGCAACTTTCACCAGGCTAACTGCAAGGAAAGTCATGCAGGCTCTGGGGTTCATGGCATCCTGCATCCTACTAATACCATGTGCAAAGCTGCATATGAGGAAACTTCAATGGTACCTAAAAAAAACTTGATCTCAACACAGTCACAGCTTGGAAACAATTATACCACTCATTCCATGCCTTCAAAAGGAATTTTTGTGGTGGGCTCAAGCATGCCAAAGAAACACAGGTCTCCCTTTCTGTGTACTCAAGCAACTCAAATCACCACAACAGACGCCTCAGACTACGCCTGGGGAGCACACATGACATAGTGCATTCAGGGAAAATGGTCCCAAAAAGAGAAGCACCTACATATCAACCAAAAGGAAATGCTAGCCGTGCAATATGCCATTATGACCTTCAAAGATTTACTGCATCCAGGCCAGCTATTGATAAGGACAGACAACACCACAGTGATGTGGTACATAAACAGGGGCAACTCATTCATACCCCCTGTGCAGGCAAGCCATGACCCTATGGAACACAGCACAGGAATTGCAAATTCAGCTACAGGCACAATTCCTGCCAGGGAAGGAAAACACACTGGCAGACAACCCAAGCAGAAATATGACCGATCCACACGAATGGAAGTTGCATCCTCAAGTTTTCACAAAGATAACTCGGGCATGGGGACAGCCAGACATAGATCTCTTTGCTACCCACAGAAATTACCAGTTGAAAAAAATTCTGTACAAGGACCTATCATCCACAGGCCTGGAAAGTGGACGCACTCTTTCAGTTGGACAACACTGACAAGTTTATACCTTCCCTCCTCTTCCTCTGCTGCCCTAGGTTCTATTAAAAGCCAGAGCAGATAGGCCGCAAATGATTCTCATTGCCCCAGACTGGCCAAGACAACACTGGTATCTGCTCCTGAAGAGCCTGACACATTCCCCACCATGGATCCCTACCTCTAGTCCCTCTGCTGTTGTCCCAGCACAACTACAAAACTCTACACAGCCAGCTCAAAACCCTAAATCTAGCTGCATGGAGAATTCCTTTATTTCCCAACACTCTCCTCTCCAAGGAGGTGCAGGATGTCATCTTGGAGGCCAGAAGACCTTCTACTAGTAAAGCCTATTCCGCCAAATGGAAACGATTTTGTGCCTGGAATCAAGAAAAGGGCCAGAATCCTTGGGTAATAAATATACCTCAAATTTTACAGTACCTAGCTGAGATGTTAAACAGTGGACTTTCCTTCTCCTCCATCAAGATCCACGCTTAAGCCATTTCTGCACAGTACAGCACAGATCCTCCTTTATTCTCCCACCCTCTCTTAAGGCAGTTCCTCAGAGGGGCAAAAAATATAAAACCCCCAAGGAAAACACCAATCCCTGCTTGGGACCTCAACTTCGTATTGGAAAAACTGACCCTTCCTCCCTTCGAGCCAACTACTTCAACAGAACTACAACACTTGTCATGGAAAACAGCCTTTCTTCTAGCTATCACCTCAGCATGCAGGGTTTTGGAGCTACAGGCCCTCATGGCTGTGCAACCATTCATCATTTTCCATCAGGACAGAGTTTCCTTACGAACCAACCCTACCTTTATGCCAAAGGTAGTATCCAGTGCAGCTTTGAATCGGACTATCCACCTTGCCTACCTTTTATCCAAATCCACAAAAAGGGGAAAGACTGCTACATTCCTTGGACATTCACAGATAACTTCATTATTATTTGGACAGGACAAAGCCATTCAGGAAATCCGAGCAACTCTTTGTGTCCTATGCTACAGGTGCTCAAGGAAAGGCCATTTCCAAACAGACAATTTCAAAATGGATAGCCCACTGCATACGCTTTTGTTATTCATTTCATGGAAAAACTGTGCCTGCATGCATCAGATCCCACTCCACCAGGGCCACAGCTACCTCTGCAGCTTTCCTCAGGGGTGTTCCTACCAAGGACATTTTGGAAGCAGCCACTTGGAGTTCAGTGCACACTTTCTCGAAGCACGATCACCTTCCACTATACTCTAAATCTAGAGCAGGCTTTGCCACAGCAGTCCTGCAGGGCATCCTCGCTCCTCCTAGTTCCACTTAGTGCCTACCACCCTTACTTAGCTTTGGGATTCTACCCATCTGTAATGACTGCAGCTGTATGCATGATGAACATAGTACAGTTTTGTACCTACCATAAATGTAGATGTTAGAGTGCTCATACAGCTGCAGTCCAGGTTACCCCCCCTCCGTCCCCTCTTAGGACAGGCCTTATGACATACACCTTATACAACCTATTTGGGGTATTCTCTTATGGTGTATTTGCTTGCAGCTACTGTTTTTTGATTATTCTATTTTGCATGTTTGCATAACTTTGTTTTGCCTCACTTCTGGGGGCACCTGACATCTGGGGCAAGAAAAACTGAAGAAAATGGCGTCTGCTGCCTCTTTTGTACCCCTGCCACACTGACGTCAGAGAAGAAGCGATGACAACCGACGCCGGACCTAGACTTTGGAATTCGGCCGACCGAGGACCTGCCTGATGGCAGGATAACCCATCTGTAATGACTGCAGCTGTATGAGCACTCTAAACATCTACATTTATGGTAGGTACAAAACTGTACTTTGTCAGCCACCAAAAAAGAGCTGTCTGAGCAGAGCTCTACTGTCCACACCCCAAACAGTGCGTTTTGGGCCTTGGACAGATGTGTGAAGCAGGTGTATGCCTTGCATTTTTGCTGAGAGCATTGAATTACCTGGCACACTTCACTTGCCTCCAGAGAGACCTAGTGAAGGAACTTTCCACCCCTCTGGCGCAGTTGCTGTGGGAGTGAAACTTCAAAAGTGTTTCCACACAGCTGAACACTGTGGCTTCTATTGCTAACTCTTTTTAATGAGGTAAATCTCCTACGTGGTGGAGGGAACATCTCAAGTAGCTGGTTCAGACAGTAGTCCTCAGGAGACATGCCTGGAAGAGACTGTGCGGGTTTGCGGACCCCTTCAGTGCACTGTTCATTAACACCCCCTTTGACTCTTTAGTTAAGGAAACACGTACCCCCAGGGAACAGAAGGGCAAGACTGTCTGCCATGGGGATCAGGTTTTCTTCCCCAATGGAACTTTTCCGGGAACGAAAGGAGTGGGAAGATTAATATGGTTCTGCAAATCCCAAGGGGTCTTTCCTGATTTGCAGGATGAATCCTCTTCTAGGGGCAGATGGAGAGGAATCTATGGAAGACGCTGCCCTAGAGGGAGAGGTGGTCCACAGAACCAGGGTTTCAGTGAACCCTTTTCTGTCGGGCCCTTTCAGTGCTCCTGAAGTGCTGCCTGATTGCCTTGCTCTGGAGGCAGTCTGGACAGACTGTCCTTGCACCCAGCAGCCTGGACAGACATAAACAATGCTTGGGTGTTAAACATTGTATCTAGAGGCTACTATATTTCCCTTTTTCTTCCTCCTCTGCACACCGTGGAGTGTCTCCCCAATGTGCCACCCAGTCAGAGGGTTAATGCCCTTCTAGAAGTACAAAAACTTGTAGACCGGAATCCTTCAGCGTTTCCAAACTAACAAGGATGTGAAACTTACTCATGCCTCTTACCAAAAGAAGACCAGGGATCATTGACCCATCGTGGATCTAAGCAGCTTGAATAGTTTGTCAAGAAGGCAAAGTTCCGCATGGTAACAGTATATTTTATTCTGCTGTTCATGCTCAAGGATGATTGGATGTGCTCAGTGGATCTCCAGGATGTGTACTAACATATCAAAATAAACAGGTGCTCCAGGAGATATCTATGCTTCTGGCTGGGGGCTGATCATTACCATTTCAGAGCACTGCCCTTTGGCCTCACCACTGCCCCCATCTGCAAGGATTCCAGGTGTTCCGCTACGTGGATGTTTGGCTGTAAACAGCACCCACAAGGCATCAACTATTCTGGGTGATTCAGGTGATGGTGTGTTCATTTCGCCACCTGGGAATCGCAGTAAACATGGCAAAATCCAAGATTGTCCCAGTCCAGGATATCTTCTGTTACAGAGGATATAATCTCTCAGGCAGCAGGTCCAATGCCTACTGGACACGCCATCTCCTTCAGTTCACCTAGTTCTCATAGCCTTGGCCTCATGTCTGCTGCCCTCCTCCTGGTGCCTCTAGCCAGGTTCTTAATGAGCGTTCTCCATTGGACCGTCTGGTGTCACCCGTTATTAACCCCAGTCAAAATTACTCCAATTTGCAGACTTCACCTGCAGTGGTGTATGCTCACTGACTACCTTCATCTAGGCAGGCCTTTTGTCCTCCCTTCTCCAGCCACAGTGACTACAAATGCTTCCCTGTTGGGGTGGGGGGCATTTGCAGGTAAGGATGGTCCAAGGCATGTGGCCCCCTAACAGAGACCAAATTGCACATAAATGTCTTAGAAATGAGGGCGGTTCTTGTGTTGCAAGCTTTTCAGGATTGCCTCCTCCTGGGGGTAATTGCAGTCTTTTATTAATTTTGATACAGAAGTAACAACTGTAACATTAAAATTTAGAATTGAAATAGAACAATGATAACCGAGCACAAACTGTAAACTATTTATGAAGGTGTCTACTAAGTAAACAATCTGCTGTTGATGTCTTTGTTGAAGAAAATGGACGATTGCAATCTTGATGACCACATGTTAAGCAGGGAGGAGCTGGTTCTTATCCAGTCTGCAGAGGGTCTGGGAATGGGTGATTGCTTCCAACTGCTTTCTCATTGCAACGGACATCCTGGGAAAATTTGAGCGGTCCATTTTGAGTCCTCACGAGTGGTCCCTGAACCAGTCCGTAGCAAACGAGATTTCCAGCCACTGGGCCTAACCTTGCTAGGATTTGTTTGCCTCCCTCTTAAACAAGTGCAGCAGGTACTTCGTTCTGATCCCCCCTTGTGGAAGAGTCACCCAGGGACGATGTAGTCCACGATTGGCCCCCGGGTCGCCTGTATGCTTGTTCTTCCCATCTCCCTTATACCCACAGTCCTACAGAGAGCCAGTAGGTCGAAGACCAGTCTTCTCCTCATTGCTTCTCACTGCCCTTGTTTTAGGAATGGTTCACTTCTCTGCAATCGGCAGATATTTTCCATGGATACTGGATCCCAGACAAGATCTCATTTCACATCTGATGGAACGACAGATCCCCATTCTTTAGTTTCTCAAACTAATTGCTTGGGTTCTCCACTTCAGTAATCTTGCTGAAGTCCAGGCTTCCTTCACCTGTCCAGGGCATTATCCTTGCCTGTCAAAAGCCCTCCACCAAGAGGATATGTTTATAGCAAATGGGAAAAGATTTTCCATCTGGACTTAAAAGAATATAGACTCCTTTTCAGCCTCCGTTTCGGTTGTTTTTGAGTTGGCTTTTCCATGAGGGAGCTAGTCTTTCTACAATGAAGGTGCAACTTGTGGCCATCACAAATTTCCGTGTTGGGAAGCCAGTTGTTTCCCTCTACCCTTCTTCCGAACTCTGTTGGGCATTCTTAAAACGGGGGGGTTTCACCTAAGACCTTCAATAAAGGACCCTTCTCCCCCTTGGGCTCTTACTTTAGTACTCCAAGGTCTCTCACAGAAACCCTTAGAACCTCCTAGTTCTTGCGAGCTGAAGTATTTGTCGTGGAAGACTATCTTTCTTGTGACTGTTTACGTCAAGAGTTTCAGAATTGCAGGCTCTGTCTTGTCAACCACTGCACATAACCTTTTTCAAGGATAGAATTTCTCTTGGGACGAATCGTTCCTTCGTTCAAAAGGCCGCTTTGGAGGCGAACATGAACCAGACCATTCATTTTAATTGTGTTTTTCCCCAATTACTACAGTAAAGGCAAATACATGTCACCTTCTCTGGACGTTCACACAGTTACATTTCTACCTACGCAGAACTAGACCTCCTAGAAAGTCAGAGCTGTTGTTCATAGCCTATTTGCCAAGCAGGTTGTGCCAGACTCTCTCTGATAAATGAATTACGGAATGTAAAGTATTTCCACAGTTTTTATTCTCAGCAAGACAAGGATTTTCCCTGGCCATTTAGTCCATTCTACCAGCAATGTTGACCTGTTAAGCTACATCTGCTAGAGAGCTGCTTGATGAAATGGATGCTGCAGCTACTTGGGTCCACAGCCTTTACGTTTGTGATGTTCTTCGTCTTCCCTTGCTGCAGTCCTGACTATTGGGTATAGTCCGCGTCCCAGTCGGCCCAATACCAGAGTAGAAGTTGACGCCGGTCATGGCGCTTTAGACTGACGCCAGTACGCCAGGGTACTCGCATGACCCACGCCATTTCAGTCTTTTGCCGCATGGTCCGATGCAGAAGCAATTTATGAAAGTGCAGGTTGGCGTTCTGAGATTTTCTCCAAACCGGAGTTTCAGACCGAGTACAGAGTTGGCTAAGTACCCTAGAACATTTTGGTATTTTCTTGCCTCAGTATATTACCGGATGTCAGAAAAAGTGAATAACTGTATTTATAGGGATTATCATACATTGTGTATACCTTGCTTAGGGCCTGAGCACGACGTTGTTGGTTGCCGCTCTTGTGCTAGATGTAATAAGCGCACTATTAAGAGGAGGCTTGATTGTGCTAGGTTAGTGTTTGGGAAGCGTAATTATACTATGCCGCCGGATGCTCCGCCTGCTTCATCTAAGAAGCGCAAGGACAAAACAGTGAAGTCTAGGGTGAGGAACCGCAGTCCCGACGCCGGTCCTTTAGAAGGCTCAGGGAGCCAGAGGTTTTGCCAGGAGTCTCTATGGAGTCTCAGGCAGATACTTTACTGTTACAGGATGTGCCTTCTCAGAAAGTGGGCTAGGTTGAGTGGGCTTCACAGGTACCGGTTCTTCCCTCTCTTCCCTAGGTAGTTAGTGACTCTCCTTCTGTTTCCAGAGCTTCTTTAGAGGAAGGCCAAGTTCAGCTTCTGTAGGGGCTTCTTCTAGCATTTCGGCTCTGTGCCTAAGAAACATATGCTTAAAATGGCTGAAGATTTGATTACTCTGATTAGAGGTTCTATGCCCCCACCTGATAAGAGGCCTAGGGTGGAACAGGAGTTTGATAGTTTTGAACAGTGTTCACAGGCTTCAGAGTCTTCTGTGGAAGACTTGCAAGTTTCCTGCTTATTCTGATTCTGATGTGGATGATTCCACTCCTTCAGCTTCTCCTCCTGAGGATTTTTCATTTTCAGAGACTCTTCACTCCATGAGGGAGCACTTTAAATGGGAAGGCCAAGATTACTCTGATTCCAGGAAAAGGCTTAGGGAATTCTTGTTTTTGCCTCAGCATAGGCCCTTAGCTATTCCTCCTGTGTTGAATGTGGTGGAGGATGTTTTTGCAGAGGCTTCTCTGAACCCTGATTCCTTGCCTCCTGCTCCTGTTAAGCCTGATAGGTATTATAGGGTGCCCGAAGCTCATAAGTATTTGTTTAAGAGTCCCAGGGCGGACCCAGAAACTGTTTCTCAGGGGCCTAAAGGAGTTAAAGCTTCTGTTAAAAATCCTGTACCCTCTGATAAAGAGGCAAGGGCTTTGGATAGGTGGGGTAAGAAAGTATATACTTCTTCCACTCTAGCCATGAGGGCGTTGAATTGTCAATTTCATATGCTGAAATATCAGAATTATCTCCTTTCACAATTGAAATCTAAGGTAGATGCTTTGGCGGAAGGTATTGAGTGTAAAGAATTGCTGGATTTGGTTCATGTGTCTGAACAAGTGGGTAAGCATTCTTTGCAGTGTGGTTTTGATGCTGTTCAGGCCTCCTCGAGGGTGGCTGCTACTAGTTCTGTTCTTCGCAGACATGCATGGTTGAAGGATCAGAATTTAGCTGAGCATGTTAAGACCAGGATTTTGGATGCTCCTTTACAGTCTGATGTGTTGTTTGGACCGCCTGTGGAAGCAGTTTTAAAGAAAATGGAGGACAAAGCTAAGTCTATGCAGACTGTTAAAGATTTTTGCAGGTGCAGCCTCAAGTTTAGTAGAAATTGGCCTGCTAAGGGGTGGACATATCCTGCTTGTGGTTCCCAGTCTAGGGGTAGATCTGGGCGTGGTAGGGGCAGGGGTCAAGGTTCGTTTAGGCCAAGATGAGACAGTTCAGCTGCTCAGACTTCAGGTGAGGGCAGGGGTCAGTCCTTGCAGAACCAATGACCTGCCTTTTCAGCTGCCAGTGGACTCTCGTCTGGCAGCTCCTTTGGGAGGAAGATTGTCTCTTTTCAAAGAAAATTGGGATTTAATCACTCAAGACAGATGGGTGCTGGATATCATTCATCACGGCAGATTTTATTTCCACACAATGCCCCTTTCAAAGGCATGCCAGATGTTCCTCCTCCACAAAGAAAAGAGGCTCTCAAGCAAGTTTCTCAGTTACTCCAGATAGGGGCTATTCAGCCAGTCCCTGTGTCAGAAAGGGCTTCGATTTTATTCTCGCCTGTTCCTAGTACCAAAGAAGGGGAACACGTGGAGACCAATTTTGGATTTATCTATCCTCAACACTTATCTGGACATTCCCAAGTTCAAGATGTTGACGTTACAGCAACTGTTACCTCTGCTGGGCAAGGATCACTGGATGGTAACTTTGGATCTCAAGGAAGCTTACCTTCATGTGCCCATAAGGCTAAGTTGCAGAAAGTATCAACTGGAGATTTTCATTATCAGTTCTCTGCATTGCCCTTTGGCTTATCTAGAGTATTCACAAAGGTTCTGGCTCCAGTGATAGCTTACTTCAGGCTTCAAGGCATTCAAATTTATCCTTACTTGGACGACTGCCTGATTCTGGCTCAAGAAAAAGAACACCTTCTACAGCATCTGGAATATGTCATAGCAGTGCTAAGATGCCTAGGGTATTCTGTGAACGAAATAAAGTCCAGTCTAGTACCCTCTCAAGACATGTGCTTTCTGGGTGTGAGACTGAATACAGCAGCCCAGATGGCCTTTTAACCCCGGACAAACAAAAGAGTCTGTCACTTTACTTCCATCAACTATCTCATCAGTCCGTGCTGACTGCAAGGACAGTCCTTCAAGCATTAGGGTTCATGGCATCTTGTATTCTGGTGCTTCCCAATGCCAAACTGCATATGAGGAAGCTGCAATGGTATCTCAAAATGTATGGACACAGCACTGCCAAGATTTGGACACTGTCATTCAAATAATACCTTGCCTTCAAAAGGAATTCTTGTGGTGGGCTCAGGAATGTCACCTAAACAAGGGACTCTCTGTGACGTCAGATTTACAGATGCCTCGGACACTGCTTGGGGAGCTCATCTAAATGGAAAGTGGATACAAGACAAGTGGCCTGCCAGACTACAGCATCTACATATCAACATGAAGGAGATGTTAGCAGTCCAGTTTGCATTGGTGGCGTTCAAGGAGTTACTTCTTCCAGGGCAGGTGTTGATTCTGACAGACAACACAACTGTCATGTGGTACATCAACAAGCAAGGGGAACACATTCTTATCCTCTATGCAGGCAAGCAATGATTTTATGGGAGAAAGCCTGCAACTGACTCTTCAGTTTCTGCCAGGAGCACAGAACTCCCTAGCAGATGTATTAAGCAGACAAATCATGGATCCGTGGAAACTGGATTTTCATGTATTTCAGAAATTGACAGTGTCATGGGGAACTCCAGACATAGATCTGTTCGCTTCTCCACTAAACCACCAGCTGCCAAAGTATTGCACAAAGGGGTTTCATCACACAGCTTGGAAAGTGGATGCTCTGTCTTTCAGTTGGAAAAACCTTCATGTCTATGCTTTTCCACCTCTACCTCTTCTTCCAAAGGTATTACTAAAGGTCAGACAGGACAGGCCAAGGATGATTTTGATAGCTCCAGATTGGCCTCGGCAACACTGGTACCCACTTCTAAGGAGTCTTGTAAAGAAGCCTCCATGGCCTTTACCTCTGATTCCTCATCTGTTATCTCAGAAGGACGGTCATCTGCTCAATGTCAAGCTTCAATCTCTCCATCTCACAGCTTGGCATATTCTGTGTTGAAACATGGAAGGTCTCAGCTTCCTCAACAAGTTTTAAATGTGATTATGGAAGCTAGAAGGCCTAGTACTAGGAGAGTGTACGAGAAAAATGGAAGAGATTTTTATTTTGGTGTACAGCAAAGAATTTGGAGATTTCAGAGCCTAATTTGAGTGTGGCTCTTCAATATCTTACTGAGTTATTGGACAAAGGTTTGTCTTTCTCTTCCATAAAGATTCATGCTGCAGCAATTTCAGCTCACTATGATTGTGACCCACCTTTGTTTTCGCATCCTTTGTTCAAGCAGTTTCTTAGAGGGCAAAGAATATAAGACCCCACGAGAGCTCCTACTCCTGCTTGGGATCTCAATTTTGTGTTGGAAAAACTTACTCTACAACCTTTTGAGCCAGCTACTGCTGAATTGAAATATTTGTCATGGAAGACGGCTTTTCTGTTGGCTATTACTTCTGCAAGAAGGGTGTCTGAGTTGCAGGCCCTCATGGCAGTAGAGCCCTTTTGATTTTCCATAAGGACAGGGTATCATCTAATCCTTCCTTTATGCCTAAGGTGGTTTCTAGTGTGGCTTTAAACCAAACTATTCATTTGCCTACTTTTTGCAGATCCTCAAAATAAAGGGAAAAGATTTTGCACACTTTAGATGTACACAGGCAATTGCGTTATTATTTGAGCAGGACTAAAGATTTTAGGCAGTCTCAGCAGTTACTTGTTTCTTTTGCTTTAAGTTCACAGGGCAAACCTGTGTCAAAACAAACTATTTCTAGGTGGATTGGCTTTGCATTGCATTTGTTATTCCCATCATGGCAAAGAGGTTCCAGCTGGGATTAGGCCTCATTCCACTAGGGCTACTGCCACTTCAACAGCATTTCTAAGGGGTGGCAACTAAGGATATTCTGAAGCAGCTACTTGAGTTCAGTGCATACTTTCTCTAGGCATTATCACCTGCCTATATACTCTAAGTCTAGAGCTGGTTTTGCCACAGCTGTTTTACAAGGCATGTTGTCAGCTCCTGCTACTTTATAATTTGCCAGCCTCCCTTACCTCTGCTTTGGGATTCTACTAGTCAGGACTGCAGCAAGGGAAGACGAAGAACATAGTACAGTTTTGTACCTACCATAAATGTAGATGTTCGAGGATTCCCTGCAATTCTACTCCCTCCTTCCCTCTGTGTTTCAGGGTGGTTGTGTAGGTGCCTTTACATGCTTATATTTTTGTATATATATTACTGTATATATTGTACATGTTTATTGGTGCAGGTTGTTTTTGGGACTTGTCTTTTTGGGTCTTCTGACATCTGGGGCAAGAAAAGACTGAGGAAATGTCGTCGGTCATGCGCTTTAATACCCTGACAGTCTAAGGCGCCATGACCGACGTCAGCCTTATACTCTGGTATTCGGGCCGACTGGGACGCGGACTATACCCAATAGTCAGGACTGCAGCAAGGGAATCCTCGAACATCTACATTTATGGTAGGTACAAAACTGTACTTTTCATTACAAGCTGGGCATCATTTCCAGGAACAGAGCCTCCTTTTGGTTCAGAAATGCTCAAGCATATCCTTCCTTGATGTCCTGTCTGGGTTTATGTAGCCGAGGATTGTTGCATAATGAAATGGACTTCAGATTAGAAATTATGTACTTGCATAACTTGGTATCTGTGTTGTCCAGTTTCATTATGCATCACATTCCACCTTCCTACCCCCTTCCTTGTACAGCTGAGAGCGGTTTAGTGGATTACGGAATCCACTGACTGTCTGGACTCCAGTATGTTTTTTGTGTGTCTGTATTATTTCTGAGATGATCATCTTGAGGAAGGGGCAGCAAACTCTATCTGAGGGTTTGAGGAGTGAGGCATCATGGGAGAGGGAGGAGTTCGGATTGTATGTCTAGAAATGGCTGGCTTGGATCCAGGGACTGATGCGAAGACTTATTTGTGATGCGTTATGAAACTGGACCGCACAGACACCAAGTTATGGTAAGTACATAACTTCAGTTCTCAGCCTTACCCTTTGTGAACACTGGTACTATTGATGGACCAAAGTGGAGTTCCAAAGTGTCTAACTCCAGTTTGTAGCTCTTTTCAACCTACAGACTATCCACATTCTCCATATTCAGGTTTCTTATCTTTGCACAGTCTTAAGTTTCAGGAGTCTCACTTGTATGAGATCTCTTTTTATACAGTTCTGGTTTATCAAGAGAAAATACTCCACACAGGACTGTGTTCCTGGGGTGTCAACTAGTAACTAATGAAAAAGACAAAACCCTCTGTATGAAAAGCAGAGAGAGAGAAGTCCCACAAAAATCCACTTTATTAACCAACAGGATTGTGTGCTTTCATAAGTTTATAACTCAACTTAATCAGAATCCATAAAACCACTAAAAAGTTCAGCTTAAATAGTTAACCAGTTAATCACCTGGCCTAATCATCTTTTAAAAAAAACCTTGAATTAAAAAAAATTCATTCATTATAAATCCTTACCTAGCTTCAGGTAATAAATATATAACCCCCAAAAAGTATATAAAAATATATATGTAAAAAAGTGATATGCGCAATACTGCTGAACATAATAGGACCTTAACACACTAGCCATTGAGATGGACTTGTTTAGTCCAGGGGGAACCATGGCGTTCAACCTTCGTTGCCAAAGCAACTCTTTATATTCAATTGGGTCGCCCTAAGGTCCCCCCCAGTACTGCTTGTAAACTGTGTCTAAGCCAAAAAATAAAAATCCATGGTCAGGAAAAGTCATCAAATGACAAAGGGAATTAATATTTTTTCTGTTTTTTTTTTTTTTTTTTTTTGTCATTTAGATGTTCATATATTCTCTCTAAATTTACGGACAGTTTTACCCACACAAAAACTTGGGCATTTTTGACATAAAGCTAAATATATAATGCCCACTGTCTTGCAGTTAAAGTGAAAATTGCTTTTTATAGTGATATTATTAACCTTAACCTCATCTGTTTCAAGCAGACAGGAACACTGACTACAACTTCCACACTTTTTGTTTTGACTAAAGTCAATGACTTTCTTTTCCCTTCCAACAAACTTAAGCACCTAGCCCATCTAGTGACAAACCTTGGTAGTTTCCCCCCAAGGTTTCTTTCATCCTTTCACAGCCTTGAAAAAAAGACCAGCTTATGATCTTCAACTGCAGTCTAGTCTTGGGTATAGGTAGTAGTAAAGGAACAAAAGAGTGTCACTGTTACTATTAGTTTGACTTGGTTAACTCTGTTTCATACATAATGGGCTTAATTGTCCCCTTATGTCTTTTAGAGGATATCTCCCCTGAATTTTGTCAGTAATGGCCTCAGGATAGTTCCTGGCCAAAACATATTTGTTAACTTAGCACATTCCTGGTCAAAGGCTTTGTCATCTGTTATCATAGGAGCCAGCCTTATAAATTGTCCCTTTATATAATACCTCTTTTGTGATGAGCTGGGTGGCAACTGTCGTAATGCAAAAGACTAATGGAGTAGGTACTTTTCCTATAAATATTACTTTGTATAGCCTTCGTTTCATGTTTCAAAACCAATGCATCTAAATAACTGATACCTTTCTTACTATAGGTATGTGCAGATTTTAAAAAGGAAGTAGTTGAATGCAAAAAATCTAGGAAATTTCTGGTTTCCATCTCACTCAAGTTCCATGCTATAAAAATGTCTAAATACGTGGCATAAAAATGCCAGCCTGGTACTTCACTTCTGTTAAATAAAA
This sequence comes from Protopterus annectens, assembly GCF_019279795.1. NCBI lineage: Eukaryota > Metazoa > Chordata > Ceratodontiformes > Protopteridae > Protopterus > Protopterus annectens. The sequence continues at coordinate 480,845,721 of NC_056740.1, forward strand.
AAATGCTTCTCTCATTGCAAGAGTACTATATTTGCAAAGGCACAACTTGCCCCCATCGCTACACCCTTTTGATGGAAAAACTGTTAGTCAGTGAATTAGTTATTTTTTAAGACCATCTATAATAGTGTGTGCAATACATTTATTTCATTGTTGCTGAAGGCCTTTGATTCCATTAAAAATTCATGAAACTTTTCCAGCCCTTCATCTTGAGGGAATACATTAAACAGACTGAACATCAATTGTAACAAAAGCTAGTTCTTTACTATAACCTACATGTCTAAGTTTGTGTAGAAAATCCCACAAATCCCTGATAATGTGGGATCTGAAGTAGTTAATTTGTTCTACAACCTGTGGGTTACGGATCCGACTTCAGATCTGAGCCGGCAGCTTCACAAGCTAAAGGATCTGAGCTCCTTGCTCCTTCCCCTACCCATAATCCTCTTCTGCCTACTGCTTTACCCCAGATAGTTTGCCGCGGCTGAAGACAGCTACTCTTGAAGAGCTCCTTAAGCTGGGTTGAGGTAGTTTAAATTTTTTCTAATTGAGAGAATTGTTGAAGTGATTTTAGGTACAGTTAATATTATTTTCAGTCACATAGACTTAGTTACCCACTCCTAGTTATCGTGGTCGTTGGTTTTCTTTTCTCTCCCGCCCCCCTCAGTGGTTGGGTGGGTGTGTGTGTGTTCATAATGGCGGAAGGGCCCAAAGCCATTTTTTTTTAAGTGCACTGAGTGTGGCCATCAGTGTGTCTTGTGCCTGGGGGTGGCCCATTTATCAACGGCTTGCCAAATCTGTGCAGCCTTTAATCCTCGGGTAATCAGGGACAGGAAGAACAAGCTGATCCTGGCAGACCTTCTTCCCCAGGACTTTGCTTCCTCTCCCTCGAAGGGTCAGGCTACTACCGTAGCCCCGATGCCTTCAGTTCCCCCCGCTCTGCCTTGGACTTAAAACTCACTCTACTGTGCAGAGCTCGGGGGACTCTAGTGCTTCTTTCTCCGGGGGAAAAAAGGCACAGGGAGAAAGACACAAGTCTCACAAAAGGCGGGCTGAGGCTCACCCCTCAGCCCCCCCTGCTAAAACTTCTAGTCCTCCCTCTAAGGTTCCTGGATCCTCCCCCTCTCTGCTCCGTTCGCCTTGTTTCTCGCCGGAGTACCGGTCTCCTTCGAGGTCTCCCGGCCCACTTCGACTTCCTCTAGGTCTACAAGGAGCCTTACCGACGCGGACATGGACCGGATGATGTGTCTATTCCTGCAGACCCAAATGCAGATGGGGGTGCTCTTGCCCCCCCCCCCCCCCCCAGCGGGGGAGCTCAGTTCCTCTTTTTGCTCCAATCACTCCTTCTCCGACCCGGTTCAGGGTTTTGGAGTAATCGGATCCAGGCCCTTTTGGAGCCGGGGTTTCGTCAGCGCCAATAGCTCCGGTATCTTTGCCGACGTTGCCCTCTAGCATGTCTGATCCTAGCTCTCGGGGCCGAGGACCGAGCATCGGATCCGTGGAGGTTGGTGTACCTTCAGCTCAGGGTAGGTCGGAGCACGCCTCTCTCTCTCGGATCGGACTGCTTCGGCTCTGACCCCGATCCCTGCTTTGAAGCTGAGGAGACTGCTTTCGGAGTCTGGAGAAAGTAGTTCCCCTTCGGCTTTTGAGGTAGTGGAGAGGGTTCTGTCGAGGTCTTCCATATCCCTGGTCCGGGCCTCGGATCCTCCCGCCCCCCCCCCCTTTTGCATATGGGTCTAATCTCCATCATCCGTCCTATGGGACAGCCCGCTCAAACCCTCCAGTCAGTTCCCTTGGAGGAACAGGACCCCGTAGGCAAGCCCTCCTCGGACAGTCCCACTGAGGAGGTGCCTCGCAAACGGCAGTGTAAAAGGAGGCACTTGGACTCCCGAGTCCATCACCACAGGCACTGATTTGGATGAAGGGGAAGGTTCCCCAAGGTCACCCCCCCCCCCCCGAGGATGTTTCCTTTGGAGACATCATGGAAATGTTGCTTATTGGAAGGGAGTGGTCTGCCCAAAAACCTTCCTCTGACGAATCGGTGTTCCTGGAGGCATTTGAGGCGGGCCCGTCTACCTCATGGGTCCCCCCCCCCCCGGCTGACCCCCTGGTGGACTTAATTACCAGCAGGGTATGGAAAGAACCCAACGCCGTGGAGCCAATCCTGAGACGTCCTCGCAAAGTTCTTAGCCCCCCTGCAGATAGGCAGTCCTGGGCTAAGGGGTCTCCTGTTGATGCCATGCTGGTGGCGGCCGCCACGAAGGAGCTCGCACAGGAGAGTTCCTCAGTCCATCCTCCGGATAAGGAATCTCGGGCAATGGGCTGTATTGGGAAGCGGATGTTTGCTTCAGCAACCTTTTCCATAAGGGCGCTGAACTACATGGCACACATTATCAGGCTACAGCGAGACCTGATTAAGGAATACGCTGCAGCTCCTCCAGAGTCCATGACTGTCACGGATAAGGAGACATTTGCGACTCATATGGCCACTCTAGTCCATCTCTTAACACGTCCATGCGGTTACTCTCTCATGCTGTGGAGGGAGCTGCTAGGGCCAGCGGAGCCGAGGTCATCTTGCGGCGACACGCCTGGCTCCGTCTTTGCGATTTCGCGGATCCCTTCAAGGCATCCTTCGCGAATGCGCCCTTTGACAGATCTTTGCTTTTTGGCAAGACCGTATGTGAGACGCTGGTCCAAAGCGAGAAGGATGGGAAGACGCTGTCTGCCGTCTGGGTCCGCTTCTCGACTCCCCAACGATCCTTTTCTAGGAATCAGAGGGGACAAATGAAGTTGTGGTTTTGCAAGTCTCAGCAGTCCCCACCCGGCTTCAGACCCCTCGTCCTCTAGAGGCAGAGGAAGAAAAGGCGGACGCCGGCCCAAAGGCAGAGGGGAGCCGCATAACTTCAGGTCTAGGGAACTTTTCTCGGACAAGCCCGAGCAGCAACCCTGAGGGCTTACCAGACTGTCCCTCTCTGGAGGCAGTCGGGAGCCGTTTATCGGAGCACCTGTCAAATTGGGAGTCCATCACGACAGATCGATGGGTGCTCCGAATCATATCCAGAGGTTACTCCATTCCCTTCATACACCTACCCCCCAAAGTCAGACGCCTCCCAGATGTCCCACTCTATCAAAGGGAGGCAGCAGCCTTAGAAGTAGCAAAGCTACTAGGGAAAAGAGCCATCCAGCCCGTCCCCCCCCCCCAGACCAGTCTGGATTGGGCTACTACTCCAGGTTCTTTTTGGTGCCAAAAAAGACTGGGGACTTGAGACCGATTCTAGATCTTTCCGCCCTGAACCTGTTCGTCCCCAAGGAAAAGTTCTGGATAGTCACTCTTCAGTCTATTCTCCCCCTTCTTCGGGAGAACGACTGGATGTGCTCGATAGACCTCCAGGATGCGTACTACCACATCCTGATGGACAGACGATCCAGGAGGTTTCTCCGCTTCCGGCTAGGGGCCATCAATTTAGGGTCCTCCCATTCGGCCTTACCTCAGCCCCCAGGGCATTCACCAAGGTCATGGCAGTGGTCGCAGCCCACCTGAGACTCCAGGGAATTCAGGTCTTCCCATACCTGGACGACTGGCTCCTCGTCGCCCCCAGCAGGCATCAACTCTGAGTGGCAAGGGATTACACTCTTTCTCTTACCCAGGAATTGGGCATTTCAGTGAATCTTCCAAAGTCCTCCCTTCAGCCAGTACAGGTCTTGAGTTTATTGGGGCCAAGATGAACACATGCATCTGTCGAGCTCTGCTGATGTGATGGACTGTTCAGTCTGTCCAGAGTCAAGTTTTAGCCCTCCTTCGAAATCCGGCTCCTGCGGCGGAGTTAGTCCTGAGAGCAGTGGGGTCTATGGCAGCTGCCATCGGTCTCTGTCTGCATGCATGCCTCCGGATGAGGATCTTACAGTGGACTCCTTCAATGGTCGTCAGTGCTTCACCCGATCAATTCCCTGATTTCACTGAGCAGAATCTGCAGGGACTCCCTTCTTTGGTGGTTTTGCTCACAGGAGCTGCAAGAAGGGAGACCCTTTGTAATTCCCCCACCCCAAGCCACGTTTACCACGGATGCTTCTCGCCTCTGGTGGGGGGGGCATTGTTCAGGCAGAACCGTCCAAGGCACGTGGACCCCCTTGGAGACCACTTTGCATGTCCTAGAGATGAGGGCGGTGCTTTTGGCGTTGCAAGCTGTCCATGACCTTCTCCCTCTAGGGACTATTGCGATTCAGACAGACATGGCGGTAGTCTGGTACATAAACAGGTAGGAACCAGGTCTTACCCCCTTTGCCAAGAAGCCATGAGAGTGTGGGAATGGGCGATGTCCACCAACCGCTTTCTGATAGCAACGCACATTCCGGGTCGATTCAACATTTTGGCGGACAAACTGAGTCTGGTGATTCTCACGCCGCACGAGTGGTCTCTCAATCCTTCAGTTAAGAAGCAGATCTTCCACGCATGGGGTTTGCCTCGCTGCGATCTTTTCAACTCTCCGTCAAACACAAAGTGCAACGAGTACTTAGCAACACTTCCCCCTCCAGGGGAGGCCCCAAGAGACGCTCTGGTTCATGCTTGGCTGCCCGGTCTTCTCTATGCTTACCCCCCCCCCCCCTGCTTATGGTGAAATTCATTCAGAAAGCACGTCTGTTGGGGAGCAGAGGGATCCTCGTATAGCCCCATTCTGGCCTCGTCAGATCTGGTTCCCTTACCTACCATCTGTGTTTTCCTCCATGGATCCTGGATCCCATTCCAGATTTGATATTGCATCCTGCGGGATTCCAAACCCCGAATCTGCTAAACCTCAAGCTGACCACTTGGTTGATCCAGTTCCTCTGATGGCTAGGATTCCCAGTATCTCATCACCAGTGAAGGCCATTCTGGTGGCGGCCCATAAACCAGCCACCAGAAAAATTTACCATAGTAAATGGAAACGTTCTTCCATTTGGGCCGAAAGCAAAGGCATGGACCCATTTACGGTCCCTATTCCTACAATTCTGGATTTCCTGTCACTAATCTTTCAGCAGGGAGCAAGCGCTTCCACAGTTAAGGTACAGTTAGCAGCTATTTCCCACTTTCATGTGGGGGATGAGCTAGGATCAATAGCATCCTCGAAGATATGCAAAACCTTCCTCAAGGGTGTTTTTCTCCTAAAACCACCGGTCAAATCTGTAGTACCCCAATGGGACTTAACCTTAGTGTTGCAAGCCTTGACAAGTTCACCTTTCTAGCCCGCCTCTTCAGTTTCTTTGGAATTCTTGTCTTGGAAAACAGCCTTTTTAGTCGCTATTACATCAGCCAGGAGGGTCTCAGAACTCCAAACCTTGTGCATGAAACCTCCCTACCTCATTTTTCATAAGGATAGAGTGTCTCTCAGGACTAAACCCCTCTTTCCTACCGAAGGTGGCTTCGGAGTCAAATATTAACCAATCAATTAACTTACCAGTGTTTTTCCCAAATTTTCAGAACAAGGGGGAGTACACATTGCACAAATTGGACGTACACAGACAATTACGTTTCTATCTGCACAGGACTAAGGATTTTCGTAGGTCTGATCAGTTGCGTCTTTCGCCAGATCAACTAGGAGAAAGGCAATTTCCAAAGTAACTCTGGCAGTTTGGATTTCCCAGTGCATAACTCACGCGTATACATCCTCAGGTAAACCAGTTCCTACGGGAATTCACGCTTACTCAGCCCACTCCATTGCTACATCAGCAGCCTTCTGGTCCAGGGTTCCTCTGGACGACATATGTTCAGCAGCTACTTGGTCCACTTCCCATACGTTCATCTCCCATTATAAATTGGATATGATTTTGAGGAGTAGGGCTTCCTTTGGCTCCACGGTGCTTCAGAATATTCTTCCGTAAGGCCACCCAGGGTTAATTCTAGAGGTAGCTGGGGACTGTCCCACAGGTTGCAGAACAAAACAAATGAAGTAACTACTTCAGATAAAGAAGTTGTGTACTCACCATAACGTTCCATCTGAGTAGGTACTTCATTTGTCTGCAGCCAACCCCCCCTCCATTCCCCCTAACCATATCGGGCTAACTGGCCAACTGTAAAATGTCTTTGTCATAGCATGAAGTAGGGCTTGATCCTCTGTCGAGGGTGTGAGGTGTTTAAAATTAAGCAAACTCGATCTGAGGTAAAGCAGTAGGCAGCAGGGGATTATGGGTAGGGGAGGAGCTAGGAGCTCGCTTCCTTTAGCTTGTGAAGCTGCCGGCTCGGATCCGAAGTCGGATCCGTAACCCACAGGTTGCAGACAAATTAAGTACCTACTCAGATGGAACGTTATGGTAAGTACATAACTTCTTTTTTCTGCCTGGACAAGGGATTTGACCTTTTGGTCAGTAAATATAGCCATGGGATATGTGATAGATGTACTGCCAATTACTATTGGTCGCATTGGGGTGTCTGTTAAACACTTGTGTATTTTTGGTATGCCAAACAAGGTAGGTACAAGGGGAACTTTACTTGTAAATACTCCTAAAGCTCAAAAGAAATTTCTCCTTGATCAAACATGTTCATAAACATTCTGATTTTGTTATAGGAAATATTAAAGTTCAGGGATGTTCAAAAAAATCCTCATCAAAAACGTTTAAACATCCTATCTAGATAATCCCTGTTGGACATAAATCACCATCCCCCACCCTTGTCAGGTTTCATGACTCTAATTTCTTTATTAGCAATAAGTTCCTTAAGCAACTTCCTTTCACTTTCACTTAAATTGTAAACCTTTATTTCCATATTTTGTTTTTGTCAAGGTCCTAAAATTCCACTCAAATTTTCTCCAACATTACCAAAGGCATAGCTAGTTTAGGGTTAAAAATACTCCGTTACTAGTGTAAGAATTTAACACCCTTAAAATTAAGCTTTCTTAAAAGCTTTAAATCCATAATCAGTGTCTCAATACAAGAAAAAACTGTTGGCACAAAAGTCAATCTTTTTTACTAAGAAGCAAACCAAGGTAGTCCTGAAATTCAGAGTAATTGTAAATTTTAAAGTCCCCACTCCGGTTAGTTAGAACACTAGAAACCAACCCCATTACAGTACCTGAAACATAGGGGCTTCCTCTAACTCTCCCCCAGCTTCTAACGATAGTTCTGTTGTCTGTTCACTCCTCTTTTCCTCCCCTGGTTCCAGGGACAAGCGTAATAGTTCTGTTGCTGTGGGCCCCCTTAAATTTCTCTGTGGGCCATTTAAACAATTGTATATCCTTTCGGAGCCTCTTTGTAGAGGCGGCTCTAAAGGAGTGGCTTTGACTTCCTCCTCATTTCTGTTTACACCTGGTTCATTGGCTCCTGTCCTCAGCTCACTTGACTCGTCATCGGGTTTAGTGTTCAGTCTTGCAGGCTTGGGGTAAGCTTTCCCCTCCAAATATTCAATTCTGTCTCACTCCAGTTTGACGTTTACGCTTCTGCACTTCGTCAATAACAGAATCAGTTTTCTGAAATATTTTATTATATTCTTCCCTTTGCACATTAAATAGATCTTGCTTAATTTTAGAATCCAACTGATCTGCTTCCTTGACCGTGAATTTATTGTAATCTGATTGTGCTTTCGCAAAATGTGCTAAAGTTCCACCCCTTTTTTATTAAAAACAAATCACTTCTAAATGCAAGGGGAACCAGCAACCATACTGTTGTGGTACTTCCAAAGGCTAAGACCCTTTGGTACTCTTTCATTGTTAATGCAGTCATTTAAGAATGCGTTCTCCACTTGCAGTTTCTTGCAACGGAGCAGAATGATTTCAAGTTCAGTAATAGAATCCTTATGTATCTGTGCCGCTCACTCCTTGAGTTAAACCGATAGAGTACAGCCAGCTGTCTATATTCACGTAATCAATGTCTTCCCCCAGCACCGACTGGGGAATTGGTGCCTAAAACCTCTTTCAAACAAACCCGAGTGTTAAAATATTAGTTGAAACGTTGACCTAATGTGCTGATTACACCATTACGTTCCAGAAGTAGCTGAACAAGTTTAGTTAACTGTCCCGACACTAGGGTGTAATTCTTGTAAAGTAGGTACAGGCGAAGTGGACCCTCTACTCACTTTCTCCAGAGGACGGAACTAATTCCCCCACAACAAACTGGTAACCAACGAAAAAAAGGCAAACCCTCTGTACGAAAAGCAGAGAGAAGTCCCACAAAAATCCACTTTATTAACCAACAGTTTTGAGCACTTTCATAAGTTTATAACTTAATCAGAAGCCATAAAATCACTAAAAAGTTCAGCTTAAATAGTTAACCAGCTAATCACCTGGCCTAATTATCTTTTAAAAAAACCTTGAATTAAAAAAAAAATCATTCACTATAAATATACAAATCCGTACCATATAACACACATATAATGAGATAATAAATATAAACAAAAAATATATTGTGTGTGTGTGTGTGTGTGTGTGTGTGTGTGTGTGTGTGATGTGATATCTGTACAAAAAGTTAGTGATGTGCACAATACCATTAACCATAATAGGACCTTAACACACTAGCTATTGAGATGGACTTGTTCAGTCCAGGGAAACGGTGGTGTTCAGCCTTAGTTGCAAAAACAACTCTTTTTTTTTGTAGGTCACCCTGAGCCCCCCCCCGTACTGCTTGTGAAATGTGTCTAAGCCAAAAACTAAAAATCCATGGTTAGGAAAATTCATCAATTGAATCCTGGGGTGTCAAGTAGACAACTCTGTTCAAAGAGCTTTTCTTCCACAGGAGACATCTGATCTATTTCCAATGTTTTCTTGTCACTGCAAGGGATACCTCAGGGTTTTGGTCTCATGGCTTCTTTTCATGATATCCCCCGGAAAGACTTCACATAGGAAAGCTACTGTTATATGAAATCCCTTTAGTCTTGGCACCAACAGCCTTTGACTTTTTAAATCCCCGTGCTGGGAGTTTGTCAGAGAATCGCTTTCTGGAAATGGCAAATTTCTTTAAATTCAGGTCTCTCACTCTCCTTCCCTGTCCAAACCATTTGTCACCACAGACTTTTCAGGCTTTGCTTGGGAGGCAATTTTAGGAGGGGTATAAATGCAGGATGGTTGTCCTTGGCATTCTACATACAAGTACATACAGGTGCATGCCTTGGTCTCCTCGACCTTAAGTTTTTACACACACTATCACAGTTGTGTGGTACACCAACAAGCAAGAGGAAACCAGGTTGTACCTCCTTTGCAAACTAACAGGACAAGGGCAGTCCCTTATGAATGGAAACTAGATCAGGGGGTCTTCCGAAATCTTATTCATCTGTGAGCAGTTCAAGTAGACTTGTTTGCCTTCTCTTTGAACAATCCGCTAGAAAACCTTTGCTTCAGGACTCTGCAGATGGCCTAGAAAATTTGTTCATAGGTTCATACTAGGCTATCTGCTCAAGGGCATTTACAAGCCTAGCCCATAGTTTTGTGGCTTACGCCACCCCTTTAGTTTGGAGAAACTATGCCCATTATTTTGCTGTGCCTCTGTCGAGCAGTGACACTGAGGTAATCCCTGGGGTATATCTGCGATCTCCCATCCATTGGTCAAGATTCCTCTTGAACAAGGCCAGCGAGGTGCTCTGCCTCACATATACCGGGATTTTGTTCCACAGCATAGGGAGTCTTTGGGTGATTAATCTATCCCTCCAGCACGTCCTATTAATAACCGTGTTGAGGTTTAAGTCTCCCGCCCTTGTGGCTCTGAGGGATCTAGATTTTTTGAGGTGAAGCACGTTCATCAAATCTGGGTTTGACATGGCCTTGTACGTCAGGCACAGGTCACCTCTGAGCAAGCGGTAAGCGACTGAATAGAGCTGGAGTTCTTTCAGTCGGGCAGCATAAGACAGATTTTTGAGACCCTTTATCCTTTTGGTGAGGAACTTTTGTGGCCTCTCTAGCTGCTGCAAGGGTCGGGTCAGATACATTCCAAATGGGGCATTGTACTCAATCATTGGTCTGATGAGTGATGAGTATAGGGAGACTATGACCTCCCTTGATCTAGATGTGAATCCCTTCATGATAAGGTGGGCAATGTAGAAGGTCTTCCTAACTACTTTAGCAATATGAGTGTCGAATGAAAGGCTACTGTCAACCTGGGTCCCCAGGTCCCTGATAACTTCTTCTGTGCTCAGTGGATTGCCACCTATATGGTAGCTAGGGGTAACCTTGTTTTTCCCGAAGGGTATGACTATGCATTTCTTGGCATTTAACTTTAGGCCATGGCTCTGGCACCAGTTATCCATTTCTGTGAGACCCTTCTGAAGGATATCTGTGTCAGATGCGTTTTCGACTACGGCGCCCAGTTTGCAGTCCTCTGCAAACTTTGTCAGCCATAACCCTCCTGTGTTTGCTTGTACTTCGGAAAAGTAGATGCCAAACAAGAGTGGGCCCAGGACTGAGCCCTGTGAGACACCACTTGTGACAGGCTTTGAGTCTGACATGGCGCCAGCAACTCTGACCCTGTGGGTTCTGTCACTCAGCCAGTTTGCAACCCATCTTGTGATGTATGGGTTTACATTTAAGCTGATGAGTTTTTCAATGATATCCGAGTGGGGTATTGTATCGAAGGCCTTCGCCAGGTCGAGGTAGGCTGTATGGACTGCCTTTCCCTCATCAATGGCCTTGGTGACTGTTTCGAAAAAGTCAACCAAGTTTAAAAGGCATGATCTGCCTTTGACAAAGCCAAACTGGGTTGGATCCAAAGTCTGCAAATTCCCTATGTCTTTATTTATGAGATCCATTATGATCTTCTCCATGGCTTTGCAGATAAGGCTTGTCAAGCTAATGTATGCCTTTGCCTTCACTTGGACAGTGTGTCACCCTTTTCATTGATCTCCAGGATACTTCTGAAGGATTCCAGTTCAATCTTGAAGGTCATTATGGTAATCCCCTTCTGGTCCAGGCAACAGTGGTTCTCACTTTTGTAAATTGCCAGTTACTATTACCACAAGCTTCCTCACAGAATGGATGTACTCACAGGATTAGGTGGTGTTTGACACCCACACCCCGGTTAATTTCAGCTGACCACCAGGATGATGGGGTTTTAGTTCTGTTTAGACACCTATTTATTGAGGGCTTGGGTACTAATGGAGGCAAAAATGCCTTTCATTAGAAAGTCATATTAAATGAGAAATAGTTTTCCATTGGTCACTGTTGCAACGATGAGCAGCCTAGCGCACAAACAGAACTGTACAGTACTGTACAGGACCACAACTTGGGAACATCTCTACTTTGGCCCAGACCACATCTGTAAGGGTAGTAATGTTTGATTACCTCTGTCATGATTAGAATAATTGTGTGCTAATCCTTGTAAATAGTTAATTGATGCACTGTTGATTACATTGTTTATCTGACCTCATCAGAGATGGGTAAACCGAATCAAAAATAAGGGAAATCCAACCAGTTTTACAGTAGACAGCGAAGTCTTAGTGTATACTAAATGATGGGACTACTTAGAGGCCTTGGTGAGCTAGGGCAGCATGAATGGGAGAATATTACTTGGAGTCAGCTATATCGATCCAGATAGCTGTGTAATGTTTTGTTCATAATGCATATGTAAATGTTCACCCCGATTCTTTATCTTCCCTGTCTTCCTTAGCATCAGATATGTGGAGGTGGCTGTAGATCAGCTATTGAGGGGAATAATTGCTGATTTTGGAGCCCATTATAATTTATGCGGAAATAAATTGCATCACGAAAACCATTAAAATTTAGTTGCTGAAGTCTTGACAATATAGTAAATAAGTTACGGGAGCAGTCTTTTTTAACCTCTGGGCTCTCAGTATTTTTTGTAAGCTGTTTATAGCTTGTGTCTAGAAGAGGCTTATAATAGCGATTTGCTAAGACCAGGTCCTTGTAAAGATTATTTGGACATCATCTGACGATAAAACATTTTGGGATCTGGGGGCTTAGTGTTAACAGGTAAAGAGGGTTTTAACTTGCTGATCAGTGGTAGACATTTCATTACTCAGTAGTTCCGCTTATTTTTTTAATAGGAAATGGAAGTATGTTATTCAGAGTAATTTACACCTAGCAAATAAGTGTGGGGATAGCTTGGCTGATTACAACCGCAAGTTTAAGCCAAGGCAGAACCTTCTAATAGTAACGAAGTAAGTGTTAAGTGTATGGATGTTAGTGGGGTACACCTGCTGGATTAGGAATATAAAACCACTGTTAGTCTTGTGACCCTTTGAAGGGAGAACTCCTTCACCTAGTTGATCTCAAGTTTGATTAACTTTTGGAGCCATTGGTGTTTACGACACAATGCATTGTTTCATATGATATGCATTACTGCCTTAAAGAAACCAAAGACTGAATTGTTGATGCTTGCAGCTGTCAATTCTCGGATAGTGGAGTTAACTGTTTTTGAGAGTCAGCGCTTGAAGAATCTTTTTTTATTCTGTTCGTATTGTGATAATACTGGCCGGTTACATGGGAATGCTGGCGGCTGCTTTCTGTGACTCTGCATGACCTAAAAAAGGCAGCAACTTCGTCGTCCTTGATTTGAGAAGTTAGGTGAATGGTGTCCTCCTAGGAGACTGATTATAATTTGGAGATGTCAGTAGAGTATATTAAAAAAAATAGCAAATGGGTGGTGAGGTCTGGGTGACTATAAAACCCAGGAAGACTGTAGTGCATGGTCTCTTCTTTTGGAACCTGCCCTTGATGTTGATGTGGTGGAGAAGAAATAGGTTCATAGGTGTGTACTAGGCTACTGGCCCTGGAGCCAGTTCTAGCCCATAGGATTACCCTGGCATCGTGCCATCCTACCTTCGTTCCCAGTGCCTCTGTTGAGTAAAGCAACTGGAGTGATCCCTGGCGTGGTGTGACTGGTTCATTGGGTCCAATTTTAGAAAGTATGTAAACTTGAGAAAATATTTAGGATTATGAGGTTACCTGGGTAACAGATGGAAGTAAAATTGGAGACTGTCGTTAGTGCCTAAAGGTCTTGGTAAGTGATGCCAGTGCTGTTTCAGCTGAAAATTTGTGGGTTTGACATGGTGGTTAAGGTCTTCCCCTTAAACACAAGGTACAGGGTTTGGTTCTGACTTTGGATTGTTGGCTAGGCTTAAAAGGACCTTTTAGGGCAGTTAGCCTCGTAATTACCTATGAATATGAAATTGGTGGTTATAACGGGACATTTTTTTATGTGCATGAAGATGTGCCCCTGCACCCACCTTACTGGTGTAATGCTGCACCATGAAATACTCTTTGAGGAACTCAACTATGTAGTCTAGAACACCAATTCTACAGTGTGCTAAGTGATGGGGTTACTTTGATGCCTTGGTAATTTTATGGCACAGAAAGAAAGGGAACATATTGCATGAGCCAAAGTCGACTCTACATATTAAGATACTGTGTAATCATCTGTAAGTTTGTGTAAGATGCATGTCATCCTGTTCTCCTTAGTCAACAAAGCCTTTCGCCAGATACCAAGATAAGAGCCTCTTTATACAGTAAGCCGTTGGATAATTTATCTATAAATGTAAGAAGTGTGATGCAACGATACGTAGCAGTGGTATCCACTGTTAATTGTGGTAATGGTCTGCTTATTTATTTTTTGAGACTGACTATTTCCAGTAGTTGTCTACCTTTTGTTATAACAAAACTGTTCCAGGCCTACTCTAGTAGGACTTTGACTTCTTCAGTGGCTTTTTGGAAGGGGTTGTATTGTAGAAACAGCAGCTTAGTCCTCTGTGCATACGTTTACAAGGCATTACAAGTTTGATACCTTGTGTGGTCATTTTAAAGCCTGATCTAGACCTATTGTCTGGGTCACCTTCCACCTCCCAAATTTAGTAAGCTAGGATAATCTACCTATACAGCTAAGGCTACTGCAGCAGTGATTTACATGGTGAACATAATACAATTGTGTAAAGTACTATAGCAGTGGATGTTCAGATCAATTCTGCAGTAGTTGTACTCTCCCTCCATCCCTTGTGGTGTTTTTTTCTTTGTCCTTTGCTTAAGCTAGGGTGTGGACACTTATGTTTGTTCCTGGCATTGCCCACTCAGTGTCCTTTTCTGTTGACATGAAAACTTGGTTCCAAAACCAGTCTTATTAGACAGACTGAGCAGAGCTGATTAATGGTTTGGGTGTCTGGAAGGAACCCTGAAGCTTTGGAAGCTCTACAGCTATATTCTTGGTAGGGTATAACCAAGGCTACTGCAGTTGTGATAAATATAATGAACATATAAAAAAATGGTACTTCCCATGCCATTTGAGCAGTTGATATAATTGGATTGTACTTTTTGTAAAGGCTTTTATCACTGCTGACAAGAACATTTTTCCCCAGGTAACGCGACCATGCTCACACAAACTACAGTATCATTGTTAAATATTTGAATCTGTCTACAGTAATGAAGCTTCATGTCAGCCCTGTGATTTTTAGGCAGTTAGAGCTATTACCTTTAGGAAACCTTTTCAGAGATTTCCTCCTGTTACTTTCTGATTTAATTGAATGTCTAGTTGGGAAGGCATTGTTTTCACTGGAAAGAAATAAAAGATGTCCAGGCCACCGGTAGAAGCAAATTACTTTTATAAAAAAACAAAGATGAGCGCTTTCGTAGACTTCAGGTAAAACAACACAAGTGCTACACATGCTTTATATAATAATCCTAATTACTGTTAATTAAAATTTAAAGCACCACACTCAAAACACACTGGCATAAAATTATGTAAAAATCCATATTACAGTAGTGCCTTAAATGTGTGAAAAAAAAAACTAAAACAAAGCGCTAAAAAAACAAATTAAAAAAATGTTAATAAATATTATATCCCTTGAAATGAAAATCCAATGGATATGTAGTATGTAAATCAAACTGACTGCTTTACTATCAACAAGTGAGTGGGTTAGCTATGGGGGCAGCTTGCGCCCCCGTGTATGCGAATTTAGTGATAGAATGGGAGAGCAGGTACTTGTTCAATAGTATTTTCCAAAGCAACATCAAGTTCCATCTCCGATTTCTTGACAATATTTTTGTTATTTGGGAAGGTACTAAGGAGAGCACAGAGTTGTTTATGCAACATTTGAACAGTACTGATTCTCTCTTATACACACCTATAGTGAGGTTAGTGTAGACTATGGTGACATCACAATTTCCAAGATTCCTTATGGATTTAAATCTAAGATTTATCGTAAAGACACTTGGTGCAACAGTTACCTGCACTATGATGGTTACCATCTACAATTTCAAAAAAGAAGTCTCATTAAAGGACAAGCAGTGAGAATAGCCAGGATGACCTCTGACTTCAATGACTTGTTGGGCGAATTCATTTTTTGGGGTAATAATTTTGTGGAAAGGGGTTACCCAAGAGAATTAGTTTGTGAAATATTAGAAGTATACATGGGATGGGGTACAAGGTATAAAGCATTGTTAGGGCAACCCTTGCTGTAGAACACGACACCGGAAAAAATTTCCAAGGGGCTTGTGTTGCGGAGTATAATTTGTTTACTGAATTGTTTACCCAAATAGACTAAATTGGGGTATGTTAAAGACCAATAAAGATCTGTATGATGCCGTAGGAATCTAACCCACTTTTATTTTCAGGACAGGAAAGAATTTTAAAAGGATGTTTGAAAACGTGGAGAATAAGGTTAAAACTAAACAGGTGACCAGTTCTTGTGGTAGGTGCAGCCAATGTCCGTATATTTATAAGGAGGATAGTATTTGAACAATGACCTTAGTAGTTAAATTTTGTAAAGGCAATTGTAATACCAAGATGTTGGTTTACTTGGCCGCATGTGCGGAGTGCTCAGCATTCTATATAGGAAAAACTGAAAGAGTTTTAAAAGACAGAATGTATGAGCACTTGTATGACATTAGGACCGGGAAAGATACTAGCGCCTTGTTCAAACATTGTTTCCTGTCCGTCCATTAGTGGTTATAGATTCAGCATCATTGATGATGTTAAACATTAATAGGGGTGGTGATACGAAAAGTTTTGTTGAATATGGAATTGAATTGGCAACCGAGGTTGAAGGCCAGCATTTTTTCTGGCCTCAGTGAGTATGTGAGTATCAAACCAGTACTGACAGCTAAAGCAGTCAGTTTGATTTACATACTACATATCCATTGGATTTTCATTTCAAGGGGTATAATATTTATTACCAACACTTTTTTTTAATTTTTTTTTTGTGCATTAGTGCTTTGTTAGTGGGTTTTTTTTTCACACATTTAAGGCACTATTGTAATATGGATTTTTACATAATTTTATGTCGGTGTGTTTTGAGTGTGGTGCTTCAAAGTTTAATTAACCGTAATTAGGATTAATTATATAAAGCATGTGTAGGACTTGTGGTGTTTTATCTGAAGAAGTCTTCTGTAAAGACGAAAGCGCTCATCTGTGGTTTTGTATAAAAATTATTTGCTGCTTCTGGTGGCCTGGACATCTTTTATTTCTTTTTAGTGAGTTTTATGCATTAGTGTGAGTACCAATTGTTTTCACTGTCGTAAGGGAGAAGAAATCTCCACTACATTGTGGATGAAGAGTAAAAGTAAATAGTAAAACACTGAACACGTACAAGTGTACGTAACAGAATAAGACCAGTAGAGAGGTATGTAATGGTGACCGAGGTGAGATAAACAGTTTATGGGTTATCCAAGCTACATAAATAAAGTAATTGTGCTGTAAAGTTGATTTATATAGGGCAGATATGTTACAGGCCATATCTGCAGCAGTAGCAAAATGTGATTGAGATGTCGACCTTTAAATGTGTTATGTAAATGACTGTGTGTGAGCACACCTAGACTTTGATACAAATCCCCCCCCCCCATATGGTAAGTAATGAGAGACTAGATAAATGAGACCCAAACTACAAGTTTGTTGGTAGGATACAGAAGATATAACCAAGGAAATGATTATTCACTAAGCAAGAACCAATCTTATTTTAAGGCCAGTATTTACATGGCTGGTGACACATTGCAAGTTACAGATTAAATTCTGATTGGTATATGAAGCATGTGAGGCTGTAATAGCTGAAAATGTACAGTGTGCAAGGCTAATATTAAACACAACTGAAGGGAAAAGACTGCTGGATTTGGATTTACAGGTTGCCCATAAGTCGTAGGACCATAATTAATATCTTCAGACCAGATGAGTTAATACCCAGTTAAAAGCTAAGATTTCCATATTGCTCCACTCTGTGACGATTTGCAAGAATGAGTCTTCTACAGTCATGATTTCTGGTAGCTTGAGTATATTTTTCAGTTGAGCAGAATTCTGTAAGCGAAGGGGAATGTAACTTGGATTGCAAGCCTGGTTAAGCAAACTGTGATTGAGATGTCGACCTTTAAATGTGTTATGTAAATGACTGTGTGTGAGCACACCTAGACTTTGATACAAATCCCCCCCCCCCATATTGTAAGTAATGAGAGACTAGATAAATGAGACCCAAACTACAAGTTTGTTGGTAGGATAGAATCACTCTCTAGCTTAAACAGGATATCACTCTCTAGCTTAAACAGGATATCTTAAGTCATCCAAATTGGGAATAATTTAGTCCAACAATGTTAATCTGGAGCATTTCTCCCCGGGCCTCCGCTGAAAACAGGCTCTGTGGAACCTAGTCGGACATTCCCGGTCAACAAATGTTAAATAAATAAAAAAAAAAAAAAAAATAAAAAACTTCATTTGATGCAACTGTAAGACCAGAAACACCATCAAGCACAAAAATAATTTTTTAATGACAAACTTCTGCCTACTAAGTGAGGGTATAAGAAGTTTTGAAGCCCCCTCAAATGCAGATAACACTTGACTGCTATGGAGAAGTGTACATCAGTGCCCTGTATAACCACTTAAGCAATGTACAGAATCGGCTGCACCTGACTGGATTAAAACCAGGTCTTACTGAAAAAACGTCATCCTGATGGACCCCTAGTTATAAACAGACTATACAATAAGAGAAAGAAATCTAATGTCCAAGAACAAGAGAGAACTGGCTTAGCAGAGGAAGGAATCACTCTCTAGCTTAAACAGGATATCTTAAGTCATCCAAATTGGGAATAATTTAGTCCAACAATGTTAATATACTGCAGATAAATAATTGGTGCCAAAGTCATTTAAAGCTAAATGAAGAAGAAAAAAAAGCATAGTTATCCCCCTTGGGGGGGGGGGGGTGCTGTCTGTAGTGCAGTTAGCAGGAATGTCAGGTTACCCAAAGTGTAGACCCAGTGGTATGTGATCTGGGTACTCTGGTTGAGGGCAACCTGAACTTTGACCACCACATATCTACAGTGGTAAGGAAATACTTCTATGTAGGACATCGTACAAGTAAAGGCATCGCATCTAGATGTAAGGATGATGTAATTCAGTTGTACTCTGCCCTAATCGGGGTCTACAATATATTATCGAAAATTGAATTCGCCGAACTGCCTCTACATCGGAAATGCACTTCAGCTAATTCACTCTCTTGTGGTGGGCTGCATCCCCCCCCCCGCTAGTTATATATATACCAACTCCAAGATTGCACTACAGTGAGGAAAGGGAGCATTTTCCAATCCTCGCTGTATCGCAATTTCACTATTATCAGTTCACTGAACTGCATTTCCAGTGTAGATGCAGTTCAGTGAATTCAGTTTTTGATATAATGTAGGCCTGCCGTAATGAAACCAATAATGGAGTAAAATGTTCCCTTTTTGTATGTACCTCAGCAGACATCTGCAGCAGTTGGAGAGACCACAGAGGTTTCTCACCAAGAAATTACGGGATACACAAAAGCCTTACACAGGCTGAAAGCCCTATCACTGTATTCTGTCTTTTGCAGGTTGCTAAGGAGTGACCTGTGCCTGGTTTACAGGGCAGTCTCTGACCTGGTCCTGATGGAAATACACATTACTAAATCAAACTGCACGAGGGTCGCACAACGGTCACTTCCTCTAGGGATCTTAAGCTAGTCTCTGACATGAACGGGTCATAATGGGGATGAGAGGCATCTCCCAGAGACTGCCACTTTTGTTGAGCAAGCTTACAATTCATGTGAAACAGAGCCCCTCCCTGACATTCTTCGTAACCAAACTAGATCAGTGGATGGGTGACTGCAGATTCACTCTAGGGTTGGCGGATGGGTGACTGCAGATTCACTGTAGGGTTGGCGCTTATGACTCTCCTGGACAGAGGAAGGTATCAACTTCCATAGGCTGCAAAAAGAAGCCCAGAAGAATGGTTAGTCTAGTGCTTGCTTTTGAACCAGTGAGAACACATTATTGTTGCTTTAGATTTTAAACTGAACACTTTTGTTGCACTTTTTCCTTTTTAGGCAGTGAAAGTCTGATAGTGCACACAATGTGAGTTTTTTTTTATATTTCTGTTTTAAAGTTTGCAATTACTCGAGTGCACTCTTGCATAATCTGTTTTCTTAGATGCCACACTTTAACAGATCCCCATGGCCTTGGTGCTTTATTTTTAACATTTATCACTGTATTTTGGCAGTTATTTTTGTTTTTGATCCTACTTAAGTTTTCCATTGTATATCTATATACATGTTCATTCATGCTATTTATTTTTGACCCAAACCGGATTAAGTATTTGTCTGATACGAAAGCGATCTTTGTTATAAGTTCTGTATATTCTGGTAGATATTATTTAGTGGTAGATTTTTTTAGTAATTTTTGGTTTTGTATTAGTTGGTTAGTCTATACTAAGTATTAATAAACTGGTTTTCGACTGTAATTTGTCTCTAGCTTTTCAGTTTTAGGTAGTGCGGTCTCTGTTTATACTATGGTGTTAAGGGGGAAGGGGACTTGGCGAAAGGAATTATTTTTAATGCTTTTATTGCTCTTATCAGGACCATTGTCCAACTACTCCCTTGCTCCAAACAACCTGATTATATATAAATAAGGAAGGTTTTTGATGCAATAAATGATCCATTTTTAACTCCGCTGTGGACTACCTACTGTTTTCTACTTGATTATTTTGCATCACATGTTTTACAGTGACTTAAGTGAACTGAGTGCATAACAATTCAGGAAGTGAACATCGCCCTCCACGCTGCAAAGTTTCTTCTTTAACTACTGTAGACCCTTACCTCTGCGAACTTCACTCACTTAACCACCAACAATTGGGGCAACTTGGGATAAATATGGCTAGGCTTGTGAGGGCTCTAGAGCTGTTGGCCTGTTAATCTTCTGTGACCCTAAAATATCTAACTGGGATAACCAAGGCTGCCATTGTTTGGTGCTGCTGTAGCTTTGAAGAACATGTGTATGGCTGCAGCTTGGTCTTTTTATGCGTACATTAAAGCACACCTCTGTTGTAGCGCTTAGTAAGAGACTGCAGTCCTTTGATAGGAATGTCCTTGGTGTTTTTTCCAGAATAGCTGTACATTTCTTCCTTTGTTGCTTAGAACTCTGTCCCCAGAATATAGATCTGTTATAAAAGAGACTAAGGTAAGACAGAAAAATATACATGAAAAAACTGTAAGTTGTGTTTTTTGTGCTGGATGTTGAAATCTGTCCATAACTTTCCCACTGTAATTTCCCCTGCTACTCTTCTGATCCCCTTAACCACAAATTGGGTTCTGATCTTGTTGGCCATTCATAGCATCCTTATTTTGCTGGGGATGAAGTGAAGTGAGACGGTAAATGTAGGAATAAAAGGGCCAGGAGAGAAGTGTGGTGCGTGAGGTGATGCTGCCCGCTGTCTGATATTGCCTAACTGTAGGATGTCCCTTGACTTGGGTGACTGAGCAGAGTCGCATTGTGTGTGGTTAAATAGAAAATCCTTTTAGGATTGCTGGTTGCACTGAGCTGGTCTGTTAGTTATGTAATTGTGCTGTCAGACTTCTTTTTGTGCACTAATTTAGAGTTTCTGTATTACTCACTTTGCAGTCTCTCTGCTTTTTAGACACCGTCCCATATCATTAGTACACAATTCTTTCTACTAGCCTATTCACTTGGCCACTGTTATGAAAAGTAAATTCCTGATGTCCAAATTGCACTCTGGTAGCTTTCACTCTGTGGCCACCTATCTTTCCTTTTTAATCTTAAGTATGTCTTACTTGCTGTGTCATCATGCTACAGATTCAGGCTTGCTGTCATTGCCCGATCGTAACATGTGATGTGTGCATCTCATTTCCTTGTCCAAGGTGAAAAAGGGCCTGCCTATAAGCAGTAGCAAGAGTTTCCCTCCTACAGTGATTCTCTTGATAGCCACCCAGCTTCATTTTGATATAAATTATTTTATACGATAAAAGCACAGAAATTCGTGCCCTTGAAACTTAGGTGATGAGCTCAGTCACAGTAATTTCCAAAAATCATGAAACCCAAGTAGTGTTCCAAACCAAGCCTTTGTGACAGGCAAGACTATCCTTGGTAACAAAACAATCAGAAATTAAGTGTTGAACATTATCAGCTTTTGTATACTTACAAGTAGGTGTGAAATATATATATTGTTTAATTTTAAACCGGCCCATTTGTGACAGACAAAACGGGACTATAAAAGTGCATTACCCACCACCACACACTACTACTGATTCGATCAAACTAAATGCTAGTTAAGAAAAACGCTGCCTATCTGTTTGCAACCCACATTCCAAGATCGGGTATTAAGAAAAGCTTAACATATGCATAAAGACTAAAACTGCTTTTCGCTAACTGATGCAATAAGCCTTCATCAGGTCTGTGACAAGAATTTAAAATCAAGAAAAAACACAGGTATCAAACCATAAACATACTAAAACATTTATAGAAATCTGTTAGAATATCCATCCATGTGTATTAGTGTGAACAAAAAACTAAATTAATAGCTCAGCAAAACTGTTGCGTGTGTTTTGTTTTTTTGCAAACACAGGGCAGATGTTCATCGTGCATACAGCTGCAGTAATCACAGATGGGTTTTCTGCAGTCAGGCGGGTCCTCGGTCGGCCGAATTCCAAAGTCTAGGTCCGGCGTCGGTTGTCTTCGCTTTCTTTCCTGACGTCAGTGTGACAGGGGTATATAAGACAGAGCCGACGCCATATTTTTCAGTCTTTTTTGCCGCGCGGTGCCCGAAGCAGAAGCAGTTCGCAAGTGCCGGCCGGTCAGCTCCTGAAATTACGAATAATTGGAAACCGAAGTCTTCTTTAAAGCTAAGTACCCCGTTGGGGAAACCTTTCTTGCCTCAGACCGATGTCAGACAAAGTTAACAATTGTATTTCTTGTGGGAAGCAAATACCGCATAAGGATTTCCATTCCCTCTGCATACCTTGTTTAGGCCCAGACCACGACGTCTCGGCCTGTCGCTTTTGCGCTACTTTCAATAAACGCACTATTAAGCGTCGGGCGGAGTTTGCTCACCACTTTTTTGGTAAAACCTTTGATTATAAAATGTCATCGGATACTCGACTACCGTTTTGTCCAAAAAATGCAAGGACAAAGGCCGACACGTGAGGCCCGCGGTCTCCACCGACACCACGCCAAAACCGGCTACACGTGGTCCGGTTCTCAGCGAGGCGCCTACGCAGCTCCTGACTACAGACGACACTTCTTTGGCGGTGTCCTCTATAACAGAGACCGCAGGTACCTCGGCCCATACCCAGACTACAACCACCGAAGCCACTGTGAGTGTTGAGCCTCCTAATGTGGATAGGTCCACTTCCACCTATGGTGTTTTTAGACCCTCATCTTCCTTCTCCATTAAGGCCTTTACTAAGTCCAAATCAGCCATGCATCCCAAGAGGCCTGTTGCACAGGGCCCATCTCCAGGCCCCATGCCTAAAAAGCAGATGCTAAAAATGGCTGAGGATTTAATTACTCTTATCAGGGGTTCCCAGCCCCCTCCAGACAAGAGACCCAGAGTAGAGGAAGCTTCTCCCTCTTCTGACCAGGATTCCAGTTTTTTCAGATCATTCTGATGAAGAGGAGCACTCGTACTTCCCTTTTGAAGATTTGGATGCTGAGCAGTCCATTCCTTCTGTATCTCCCCCAGAAGATATCTCTCCCAGAGGATTTCTCTTTTGGGGAAACCTTGCACACCTTGAGGGAACACTTCCATTGGGAAGGCCAAGACTTTTCTGATTCCAAGAAAAGACTTAGGGAATTTCTTTTGTTACCTCAGCACAGACCTCTGGCGATACCTCCTGTCTTGGACATTCTTGATGATGTTTACTCGGAGGCTTGCCTAAATCCGGATTCCGTGCTTCCTGCCCCAGTCAAGCTTGATAGGTACTACAGAGTTCCTGCCTCTCACCAATTTCTTTACAAAAGCCATAATGCTGACCCTGAAACCATTTCTCAAGGCCCCAAGGGAATGAAGGCCTCTACTGCTAAGAATCCACTACCTTCCGAAAGAGTCTAGATCCTTAGAAAGGTGGGGAAAAAAGGTATATACCTCTGCCACCCTAGCCATGAGGGCCTTAAATTGTCAGTTCCATATGCTTAAATATCAGCAGTTTCTGTTGTCACAATTAAGAAATAAAATGTCTCAACCTGAACAACCAGATTTGAAGGAGTTGCAGGATATGATGCATAGTGCAGAACAAGTGGGTAAACACACCTTACAATGTGGCTATGATGCCCTAGAGGCCTCAAGTAGAGCTGCTGTGACAGGATCAGTCATTCGTAGACATGCTTGGCTTGGAGAACAAACCTTGCCTGACCATGTTAAAGCTAAGCTACTAGATGCTCCTTTATAAAAGGATGTACTATTTGGTACTAATGCTGAGGAGATACTACGGAAATTGGAAGAAAAAGCTAAATCTATGCAAACTGTCAAAGCTTTTCTACAGGTTCAACCACCACGTTTTAGCAGAAATTGGCCTGCAAAGAACTGGTCCTTTCCAGCCACGGACAAGCTACAAAGAGGTAGATACAGGCGCACAAGGGGCAGAGGACAACCTCAAGGATCATATAGAGGCAGACAATGGCAAACTCCAGCAACAAGAGGTGACTAAGACGGTGCACAGCAATACAGGAAACAAACACAATGACTTCCCCCTTCCCATGCCAAGCAAGTCTCAGCTGGCAGCACCCTTGGGAGGAAAGCTGGCATTATTTACAAGAAATTGGCATATTATCACAACAGACAAATGGATCCTGGACATTATAAACAGAGGCTACAGATTTCACTTTCACACTCTTCCAAAAATGAGAGGCATGCCGAACCTGCCACACAATCAAAGGGCAGAGGCTCAAATACAAATTTCAAAGCTTATGGCCATGAAAGCTATTCAAGAGGTACCTACTCACGAACAAGGTCAAGGTTTTTATTCCAGACTTTTTCTGGTACCTAGGAAAGGAACCGACTGGAGACCCATTTTGGACTTATCCATCCTAAACACATTTCTACTCGTACCAAAATTCAAGATGCTCACATTACAGCAGCTTCTTCCCATGCTGGGCAAGGAGTTTTGGCTGGTAACATTGGACCTCAAGGAGGCATACATGCATGTCCCAATCAGACAAAGCTGCAGAAGATACCTCAGTTTTCTTGCAGGTTCAATCCACTATCAATTCTCTGCATTGCCCTTTGGCTTATCTACTGCGCCCAGAGTATTCGCGAAATGCCTGGCATCAGTAATTGCCTACTGCAGACTTCAAGGGATACAAATTTACCCTTATTTGGACGACTGCCTGATCCAAGCGGACAACAAGCACCTACTTCTGGAACATCTGGCTTATGTAACACGGTTATTGAATTCTCTGGGATACACAGTCAACAAGGAGAAATCCAGGCTAACACCATCTCAGAAAATAACTTTCCTGGGTGCCAACTTGGACACAAACACCCAGATGGCCTATCTTACGCCAGAAAAACAAGGGCAACTAACTCATGACTTCAAAATACTAGCAAATTGTACCAGGCTAACTGCAAGGAAAATCCTGCAGGCTCTGGGCTTCATGGCATCTTGCATTCTTCTAATCCCATGTGCAAAGTTGCATATGAGGAAACTTCAGTGGTACCTAAAAAACCTATGGTCACAACACAGCCACAGTTTGGAAACAATAATACCAATAATTCCATGTTTGCAAAAGGAATTTCTATGGTGGGCCCAAGCATGCCAAACAAACACAGGTCTTCCATTCTGCAAGCCTCAAGCAAATAAAGTCATCACAACAGACGCCTCAGACAACGCCTGGGGGGGGCGCACATGACAGACAGGTGCATTCAGGGCAAATGGTCCCAAAAGGAAAAGCACCTTCACATCAATCAAAAAGAAATGCTAGCAGTGATAAATGCAATTACAATTTTCAAGGACCTCCTCCATCCAGGGCAATTATTGATAAGAACAGACAACACCACAGTAATGTGGTACATAAACAAGGTGGAACACATTCATACCCCCTGTGCAGGCTAGCCATGTCGCTTTGGAACCTGGCTCTGGAATGGCAAATCTAACTTCAAGCACAGTACTTGCCAGGATTGGAAAACACGCTGGCAGACATTCTAAGCAGAAATATGACAGATCCACACTAATGGAAGTTGCATCCTCAAGTGTTTACAAAGATAATCCAAGCGTGGGGAAGACCAGACATAGATCTCTTCGCTTCCCACAGGAACCATCAATTGAAAAAGTTCTGTTCAAGGACCTTTCATCCAAAGGCCTGGAGAGTGGATGCCCTTTCTTTCAGTTGGGCAACATGGACAGTTTACGCTTTCCCACCTTTGCCTCTTCTGCCCAAGGTGCTCTTGAAAGCAAGAGCAGACAGACCGAAGATGATACTGATTGCTCCAGACTGGCCAAGACAACACTGGTACCCACTCCTGAGGAGCCTAACACATACTCCTCCCTGGACCCTACCTCTAATGCCTCTTCTACTGACTCAGCACAGCTACAAAACTCTTCAGTCAGCTGAAAACTCTCAATCTGGCTGCATGGAAAATTCCTTAACACCACAACAGACCCTACTCTCCAAAGAGGTGCAGGATGTAATTTTGGAGGCCAGAAGACCATCTACTAGAAAGGCTTACTCCGCAAAATGGAAACGTTTTTGCGCTTGGAATGAGAAAAAAGGCCAGGATCCTAGAAAACTGAATTTGCCTTATTACAGTATCTAGCTGAGCTGTTGAACAGTGGACTTTCATTTTCCTCCATCAAAATTCATGCCTCAGCCATTTCTGCAGAATACAACACTGATCCACCCTTATTCTCTCACCCACTTTTAAGACAGTTCCTCAGAGGAGCTAAGAATACAAGACCTTCAAGGAAACAACCAATACCAGCCTGGGATCTTAACTACATTCTAGAAAAATTAACATTACCTCCCTTTGAACCAGCTGCCTCTACAGATTTGCAATATTTGTCCTGGAAAACCGCCTTCCTTCTGGCCATTACCTCAGCTCGTAGGGTTTCGGAACTACAAGCCCTCATGGCTGTGCAGCCCTTTTTCATCTTCCATCAGGACAGGGTTTCCCTACGAACCAACCCTTCATTTATGCCTAAGGTAGTATCCAGGGTAGCTTTAAATCAAGCCATACACTTACCTACCTTTTACCCCAATCCTCAAAACAAAGGGGAAAGGCTGCTACATTCCTTAGACATCCATAGACGGCTACGTTGCTATTTGGATAGAATACAGTCCTTCAGGAAATCGGAACAACTTTTTGTGTCCTATGCTGTAGGAGCTCAAGGAAAGCCAATTTCCAAACAGACAATTTCAAAATGGATAGGCCATTGCATACGGTTTTGTTACTCCTTTCATGGCAAACCTGCTCCTATAGGCATCAGATCCCACTCCACAAGGGCCACAGCTACCTCTACAGCCTTCCTCAGAGGAGTCCCTACCAAAGATATTTTGGAGGCAGCCACTTGGAGTTCTGGGCATACCTTCACGAAACACTACCACCTGCCTTTATATTCCAAAACTAGAGCAGGCTTTGCCACTGCTGTTGCAGGGCATTCTGGCTGCTCCCAGTTCCACCTAGTGCCTACCACCCTGTGTGTAGCTTTGGGATTCTACCCATCTGTGATTACTGCAGCTGTATGCACGATGAACATAGTACAGTTTTGTACCTACCATAAATGTAGATGTTAGAGTGCTAATACAGTTGCAGTACAGGTTTCCCTCCCTCCTTCCCCTCTTGGTAAAGGCCTAGTGGCTAACACCTCCTCATACAACCTAATTTGGGTTATCCTTCTATGGTGTATTTGCTTGCAACTACTGATTTTTGATTATATTGCATTGCTTGACTATATATATATATATATATATATATATATATAATTTATGTATTGCCTTCCTTCTGGGGGCACCTGACATCTGGGGCAAGAAAGACTGAAGAATATGGCGTCGGCTGTGTCTTGTATACCCCTGTCGCACTGACGTCAGGAAAGAAAGCGACGACAACCGACGCCGGACCTAGACTTTGGAATTCGGCCGACCGAGGACCTGCCTGACGGCAGAAAACCCATCTGTGATTACTGCAGCTGCATTAGCACTCTAACATCTACATTAATGGTAGGTACAAAACTGTACTTTTTCATGTTTACAGCTCCAAAAAGCTTATGCAATGAAAACTAGTAGAAAAACCTCTCAAAAAATTACAGAAAATGGTGGCTGAAGTAAACTGGTAATGTATAAACGTGCAGGTGTGTGCATGAGTGCCCACACGTATAGTAAATGGTGGAATTATACCAGAACTGCATGGTAATAGTGGCATGAGAAGTGTTTACCACCTATGCAGAGATCCTCAAAAACAACTTAAACAGCAGAGACCTCCAAAACACATTCACAAATAATTCCATACACAACACCAAACACATCACAGACAGCAGACCACACACCAGTGTCTCACAGCCCATGAGGCACAACAATAAACAAAACATGCTAGTAATTGGCGATTCTGTTAGACACGGTCATCCCTCACCAGGCTCGAGAATAAGATTACGGTCAGTTGTATGTCAGGTGTCCGAATCCGCCACATCAAAAAAATATATATTTTGCTAAATGATTTATTATTGGACGGGCTTATTGATTTAGACGCTTGTAACTTTTTACATGTAAAGAAACCCAAGGTATCCTCAATTTTTGGAATTCCAAAGGTACACAAGAATGTTAGTGATCCACCTTTAAGACCAACAGTCTCTGCAGAAGGTTCAGTGACAGCACCTTTGGCTAAATATATTGACAATAAGGTGAAAAAATTGGTAAAGAACAATATTAATATACTGCAAGATTCATGGGACTTTGAGAAGGTTAGATCACACCTTATGTACAGATAAAATAGCATTTGGTACCTTGGATGTTATAGACTTATTTACAAGTACACCACATGATATAGGTTGAGTGGTTTGAGGAATTGCTGGTGGGTTTCACTGAAATAACGCACAATGATTTCAGAACTGTTTTAATATTAATGGAAGTAGTGTTTGAAAAACAATTTCATTTTCTTCGAAGGAGAATATTTTAGGCATTCTAGGGGTGTTGCTATGGGTGCACATTGTGCACCTACATATGCTAATGTTATAATGGCTTACTGGGAAAACCAGTATATATTAACTTCAGTTTTTAATAGTAAGTGGACATTTTATGGCAGATTATTAGACTATTTGTGTTTTTTATGGAAAGGAGATGAAGATTATTTTAAGTCGTTTGTAGGCTGTTAATGGAGCAACTAATTTTCTAAAATTCACTTACAAATTTGATTATGAACAGGTGAATTATTTGGATGTAAATAATAGTTGACTAAAGAAGGTTTTAAGTCTAACAAACTCCATATTTGCACTACGCTAGTTCGCATCCACCCCATCAAAAGAGGGGTGTATTAAAGGGTCAATTAGTACGTTTGAGTAGAATGACTTCAGAAGACAATATGTTTTTTAGTGAGTGTCAAGTATTAAAAGAATTATTCTTAAATAGGGGCTATCCTGGCGAATTATTTGACCAAATATGTGAAGAAGTTTCTGGTGCAAGGGGAGGTAGATTTGCCCCCATTTTAGGTAAACCGGAAATGCATGTCACACACAAAAAGAATACTGAAAATATAAAGGATAATTACAGTTCAGGAATTACTACATATGATGGTCAGTCAGGTTTAGTCAGAAGAATTGCGAATAAAGAATGGAAAAATTTTGCAAAATTGTCAGATTTAAATTACATTTTTGACAAGGAATTAAAGTATATATACAGGAGAGGTAATAACATCAAGGGTATACTGGAGAGGGGTGCGAACACACAGTATAGAAAAAGGAATCAAAATGAAAAAAGGTTTATTTAAATGTGGAAGCTGTAGTTACTGTTCACATCTTAACAGGAGATTCAGTGTACTTGCAAGCAAGGAAAAGAAGGTTGACTAAGTACCTTTGCAAATTGTAATACTAAATACTATGCATGTATTGGTATGTAATACACATCAGAGGTCAATTCCTCGTTGGTCAGATCTGACCATAAGCTAATCACCTTAGACATCCACATCTCTCCCCCACCCCCCCATTAGGGAAACCACAGTAAAACATTTCTCCAAAGCCAACTTCACGCTTCTTAAGACAGAAGTGGCAAACTTCACGACACCCATGCTGACTGACAATAGAGGTATGACTGCTGAATCCTACACAAATGCACTTTATAAGCACTTACATGAGTGCATGGATCGTGCAATCCCTAACAGAACCAAGATGCTATCCTCAAAAAAAAAGGAAGCCAATCTGTTGGTCCCCTGCCATAAACAAACTCTACAACAGAAGAAAGAAACTGTTGCAAAAAAGAGTAAAATCCCATGATTGGAGAAACTCCCTGGTCAGCTTCAGTAAGAAGCTGCGATCCCTCATAAAATCCTCCAAAGCTGGTTAGGAAAACTAGAGTCAGTGGCGATTTTAAGACCACCACAAAGCATTCTGTAGCTATGTCAAGAATCTCAATGGCAACACTCAGATCGGCTCCGAGTTACAGCACAATGGCACTAAATATACAGAACCAACAGATATTGCCAACATCCTGGTAGATAGGTTCAGTGCTAACTTTACCCCTCTTTCATCCCCCAAAGGGCCCATCTCTATACCAGAAGAATGCAAAGTTCCTGTAATCACAGCTGCACAGGTAAACACACTATCCAAAGCCAAGAACACAGCATCCATGGGACCTGACGACATCCCAGTCTGTGTTCTACATGAACTACAGAACGAACTGGCACCCCACCTAAGTACCATGTTCAATCATAGCCTCACCTCAGGCTATGTGCCCACTGAATGGCGCACAGCGACAGTTATCCCACTCCACAAAGGGGGAGCCACCACAGACCCTGGAAACTACCGCCCATTAACCTAACGAGCCTGGTCTGCAAGACTATGGAGCGTATCATCATGGAACTTATAAACAATGACATTGGTAATCTCCAAACTCAGGACCCCACCCAGTTCGGGTTTGTAAAAGGCAGATCATGTCTCCTAAACCTGATAGACTTCTTTGAAGCAGTCACCAAAGCCGTAGATGAGGGTAAGGTGGTTCACACAGCCTATCTAGATCTCACCAAGGCTTTTGACACCATCCCCCACTCTGGAATTACAGATAAGGATTTATACCTAGTTTAGTAAGTTTGTCACAAGATGGGTTGCCAACTGGCTCACTGACAGAACCCACACTGTGAAAGTAGCAGACTCCAAATCCAGTTTCAGACCAGTGACAAGTAGAGTACCACAGGGTTCAGTCCTGGGTCCTGTTTGGTATCTACTTCTCTGAAGTACAAGCCAACACAGAAGGTCTTTGGCTAACGAAGTTCGCAGATGACTTCAAACTAGGAGCCATAATCAAAACTCCAAAAGATGTGGACATCCTACAAAAGGGTCTTGCTGAGGCAGATGCCTGGTGTCAAAGCCATGGCCTCAAGCTCAATGCCAAAAAGTGCATTGTCATTCCTTTTGGTAAAAACTCAGTACCCATGAACTACCACATAGGTGGTAGTCTACTTAACACCGAAAGTGTGATGAGACCTTGGGACACAGGTGGACAGTAGTCTCTCCTTTGATAATCACATTGCCACAGTAGTCAGGAAATTCTTCTATGTGGCACACCTCATCACAAAAGGTTTCTCATCCAGGAAAAAAGAGGTCATTGTTCCCCTCTACTCATCACTCATTGTACCCATTATAGAGTACAATGCCCCTTTTGGTATGTACCTCACAAGACATCTACAACAACTGGAAAGGCCACAGAAATACCTCACAAAGAGGATTACCGGCCTCGGAGATGGCCCTACGCAGACCGTCTCAAACTCCAGCTTTACTCCGTTGCATATCGCCTACTCAAGAGGCTATCTCTGCCTAAAGCACAAAGCTATGTCAAACCCAGAGCTTTTAAACATGCTCCACTTAAAGAAATCCCAATCCCTACGAGCTTATACGCTCTAGGGACCTAAACCTAGTCACCACAATAAACAGAACATGCTGGAGGGATAGATTCCTGTCCCAGAGACTTCCCATACTCTGGAACAAACTACCTATCTATATTGAACAAAGCTCCTCATTAGCACTGTTCACGAAAAATCTTGATTGGATGGGAGATGGGAAATTCACCCTGAGGATTACTTCTGTGGCTCTGCTCGACAGTGGCACAGGAAAATAATTTTATTGGGTGGCGAAAGCAAGGGTACCTTTGGCTAGGCTTATATAGGCCCTAGGGCCAATAGCCTAGTACCTACCTATGAGCGTAAAGGTATTATTTATTTAGTTGTATGTAAAAAATGTGATGTATTTTATGTTGGTAAGAGTGAAAGAAAGCTCAAGCAAATAATTTGAGCATCTTTATGATGGGACAAGAAGTGAGAATAATGCACTATATAAGCATAGTATTGTTTGCAGACAAGCTGAATTTCAGATGTTGTTCGTGTTTCACTGTTGCAGTCATAACTGTAGGGTATTCCTGCCGGCAGACAGCCCGAGGTCGGCCAGAATTCCAAAGTCTGGGTCCGGCGTCGGCTGTACCAGCAAGTACCCTGACATCAGAACGTAGAGGTATAAAGCTGACAGCCGACGCCATCTTCTCCAGTCTTTCTTGCCGTTCGGTGGAAAGCAGCTCACAAGTTGTTGGTTGGCGGAATCCGGACAACGTGCTTTGCTTGTCGTCGGTCCGAAGACTACTTCTTCTCTTCTCAAGCTAAGTACCCCATTGGGGAAACTTTTTTCTTGCTCCTCCGATGTCAGAAAAAGTTAATAATTGTATATCGTGTAGAAAACCAATACCTCAAAGATTTCCACTCTTACTGTCTTCCTTGCTTAGGCCCTGACCACAACGTTTCTTGCTGTCGGTTTTGTGCCAGGTTTAATTCTCGTACTATTAAGCATAGGTACGATTGGGCCTTGAATTATTTCGGTAGACGGTTCAATTATAGGATGTCGTCTGATACTTTACCGACAACCGGAATTCACAAAAAACGCAAGGACAAGGATAGGCCTCCGAGGTCCAAACAGGATACTTTGCAGCCAGAGCCAGCTTCGGGTTCGGCGGTAGTCAGGGAGGCGCTTTTGCAGCCCCTGTCGTCAGCCACTTCGGAACTGATTGCCGACACGGACTCCCATGGGGAGCCAACTAGGCCCAGTATTTTATCTGCTGCAGGACCTTCGGACATCGCTCCTTCAGATGGGTCCGGAACCGCTGTGCAGGTACCGGCTTCTGAAGGGGTTTTCAGGCCTTCTCATATTACTATTTCTACAAAGACAAAGGCATAGGCAGAGACTCCTGTTAAGTCAAGGGTTTCTTCTCAAGCTTCAGCTCCCAAGACCCAGAAACAATTAAGGATGGCTGAAGATTTGCTTACTATGATTAGGGGTTCTCACCCCCTCCTGACAAAAGGCCTAGACAGAATATTCCCTATGATTCCTCTGATCAGGCTTCTGTGTCATCAGTCTCTTCCTCTGACCAGGATTATTCTTTTCCTCCTTATGAGGATTCTGATGCAGAGGACTCTATTCCCTCTGCTTCTCCCCCTGAGGATTTTTCTTTTGGGGAAACCTTACATGACATGAGAGAGCATTTTCATTGGGAAGGTCAGGATTATTCCGCTTCCAAGAAAAGACTTAGAGAATTTCTCCTTCTCCCACAACACAGACCTTTGGCTATTCCTCCTGTTCTTGATATTGTGGATGATGCTTTCTCTGAAGCTAACTTGAATCCTGATTCCTTTCCGCCTGCTCCTTCTAAGCCGGATAGATTTTAGAGTCCCTGATTCTTATCAATGTTTGTTCAAGAACCCTTCTGCACATCCTGAAACTTTTTCTCAGGGCTCCAAGGCTGCTAAGGCCGCTTCATCTAAAAATCCTATTCCCTCCTGAAAAGGATTCTCGTGCCTTGGACAGATGGGGCAAAAAGGTGTATACTTCTGCTACTCTTTATATTAGAGCTTTAAATTGCCAGTTTCATATGTTCAAGTATCAGCAATTTCTTTTGTCTGTTTTAAAACAAAAACTTTCAACCTTGCCTGCATGTGCAGAGGACAAGGAATTACAGGATGTATTGCATGCAACTGAACAAGTTAGCAAACATAGTTTACATTGTGGTTTTGATGCCTTGGAGGCTTCTTGTAGGGCCGCAGCCTCTGGTACTGTTATCAGGAGACATGCTTGGCTTAGAGAGCAGAATTTACCTGAGCAAGTTAAGGCTAAATTGTTAGATGCCCCTGTTCAACATGATGTTTTGTTTGGATCTAAAGCTGAGGAGGTTATTAAAAAGATGGAGGATAAAGCGAAATCTATGCAGACTGTTAAAGATTTCTTACAAGTTCAGCCTCCTAGATTTTCTAGAAATTGGCCCTCCAAAAATTGGTCCTTTCCCACGTCTGACAGGCCTCAAAGGGGAAGA
Organism: Protopterus annectens; assembly: GCF_019279795.1. Taxonomy (NCBI): domain Eukaryota; kingdom Metazoa; phylum Chordata; order Ceratodontiformes; family Protopteridae; genus Protopterus; species Protopterus annectens. The sequence goes on from NC_056740.1 coordinate 480,879,377, forward strand.
TATAGACACTCCAGAGGTCGAGCTCAGGCCTCTTACAGGTCCAGACAATGGACTGCTTCATCACCTAGAAGGGGAGAAGACAGATCTCAATCACAAAGGAAGCAGACCCAATGACTCCCTCTGTTGGGCTACAGGTCCTCCTTGCCTGGAAGCCCCTCTCTGAGGAAAACTTTCTCTTTTCTACCAAAATTGGACACGTATTACCCAAGACAAATGGGTTTTGGACGTGATTTTAAGAGGTTACAAATTCCACTTTCATACTCTGCCAAGGTCTATCGGTTGGCCAGATCTGCCAAAACATCAATGGTCAGAGGCCTTAAATCAAGTGGACGCTTCATTGGCCATGAGAGCCATAGAACCTGTACCACTTTCAGAGATGGGAAAAGGTTTTTACTCAAGACTATATCTGGTCCCAAGAAAGCAAAACTCATGGAGACCTATTCTGGACCTTTCAGTATTAAACACCTTTCTGGAAATTCCAAAATTCAAGATGCTTACTCTACAACAACTTCTTCCAGTGCTCTCCCAGGATGCTTGGATGGTGACATTGGACTAAAGGAAGCCTACTTACACATTCCCATCAGGCAGGAACACAGAAAATACCTCAGATTCAAGGCAGGTTCGAGGCACTTTCAATTCTCTGTACTGCCCTTTGGCTTATCTACTGCGCCCAGAGTCTTTACCAAGTGTCTGGCTCCAGTAGTAGCTTATTGCAGACTCCAAGGGATTCAAATTTATCCCTATCTGGACTGCCTTATTCAGGCGGACAGCAAAGACCTTTTACTTCAACATCTGCATTTTGTTCAGCGTCTTCTCCTACTACTGGGATTTTCCGTGAATACAAAAAAGTCACATTTGATCCCCTCTCAGCAAATGATCCTTTTGGGAGCTCTTCTAAACACAAGCTTGCAGAGGGCCTTCCTCACTGCAGAAAAGCAATTACAGCTGGCCTCAATTTTCCAAACCTTGGCTACTTTAACTCAGCTCACTGCAAGGAAATTCCTGCAGGCACTGGGCTACATGGCTTCTTGCATACTGTTG